>NC_056741.1:1559768520-1559856020 GCF_019279795.1 Protopterus annectens
ACTGTTACTGATCTACACTACGGCATATCACAATACTGCATCCCACAACCCTTACAACCTGCAATGTGGTCCTAACATTAGCAATGAATGTGTAATATGGAATCCTATGTTAGGACAGCAAATATGGGGAATACATACCTTCACAAACAATGGAAGCATATGTGTTCATACACTCCAGATAACATAATGTGTAAGCAGCTTTTGAGGTACTGACAGCATGCATTCTTCATGAGTATGGACTTTCCAGCAAGTACAGGTCCTCAAAGTCACACCAATAAATGGTCTGCTGTCCAAGACGTTTGGCCTTCAAATGTGCCCACTTACCTGCAACACAGGCAGCCATGGCTTGCACACATCTTCCAAGCCATTGAATGGATCCCATACCCAACAGGTAGAACCCATGAGTTGGACATGTAGCCTTACCTCACCAGTGCATATACCATGGCAAACAGTGCAGACAGTCATGTATGTGGCAAGGATTTATGATGCAGGATTAATGTAGAAAATAAACAGATGACCATCCAAGACAGATGATGACACTTGTTGCAAAACTGGTCATGCAGGCTGCCTAGTAACATGCCACAACACTGAGGGAATTGCAGGAATGTCTAGCAAGTACAGGCTGTGCAGCACCTGTGTTGGCAATTGCCAAGACTCCACATAAGTGTGGCCCATGGTTTAGGGTAATCATATGGGAAAGTTGTACCACAGGAAACATTAGCCAGGCCTCTCTACAGGTAGCATATGCATAACAGCAAAGGTCTCCAAAAGGCATGCATTGCAATGTGTACTGGTGTACCGAGACCACATTGGAAACCTACAGACAGTATCAATTAAGATACATGTGCTGCACAGCCAACACCTCACCCCACCTCTAGCCCACCATCCCCATCTGTACCTTGCCAGTGCCAGTGTACATCTGCATGTTTGCCATTCATTAGCAGGGACTAGGCCGGTACACATGGTGTTCAGTGTTTGGGACACTGAAACATGACACATGTGTAGGCCATAGTTGTCAAGCATCTGCAAAAAGGCTGAGGATGGGGAAGGGGTGTAATCATGAAACACAACAGTGCACTGAAGCAGAGATCCAAAGGATGCTATGAATGGCTGTATCTGCACACAGTCAAGATCAGGAACTGTGGCAGACATAACCCTGAATCCAGCAATAGTGACGGCACTGTGACCTCAAGGGGATGTGCACAAGTTGACCTTGCAATCATACAGAGGATGGGTACATTTGTAGGGCAGACTGACCAGATACTGGCAAATGCAGATGGTCCATGCTAATATACCCCTGCCAGGAATAGTGACTGTTGTAGTACACATAACAGTAGGCACAATAAACAATCATAAGGGCATGCACACATATGCACCCACAAACTGTATGCATCTTAACCAGCATCTGCACAACTAACATATTTGTTTGACACTGCATTTGATTGCACAGGTGATATGTCACATATCAGGTTTGTGTAATGTTAACATATGCAGTAATGTGGCCCCATGGTATATCAAGGAAGAGGGCGCCATATCAATAAGGGTGTGTACACTCCCCATAGCCACATAAAGTTTGAAGGTTGTCAGTGTAATTGTATTTTATTGGCCATACATGCACTGCTAATGATGAGATCTGTAAATCAGACATCAGTCATTCACAAATGACATCTGTCCACATATCATCCCAGGTATGTGTTGGACAAACACATAGGGGCTGTGAGCAGCAGAGCAAACATAACTGACACACATATACACATTCAGCAATGGTATGTACACTTGTGAGTTATGGTGCACAGTACATGCCAGGGTGCTGAACAGGTGCACAGCAATACTGTGTACATGGGTGCAGTGTGTTCCAGGTGAAGGGGCATCACCTACTAACACAACCCATGAGATGTATAATGTTGCTAGCAGGGATTGACTATAGCTGCAGTGCATGCTGTTGAGTGCCATATGTCATGCATGTTGACAGATGGGTAATGAGAGGTCTATTTGTAATATCTTTGTACAACCTCACCTGTAAAGGTGTGTGTGTGTATGTGTGTGTGTGTGTGTGTGTGTGTGTGTGTGTGTGTGTGTGTGTGTGTGTCTCTCCATGTATGCACATGTGTGAGTGTGGGGTTGTTCATACCTCTCAACTTCCCTTTGAAATCGTGCAGTACATAGACATGGACAAACACATGAGACACCAGGAATACGTTTCTGACATGTAATCTCAGGACAGCTGATATTATAATAATGTCTGCAGCGTGAAACATGCATTGGGAGGAAAAACTAGACACCAGGGATACTGTTTTAATTGCAGTCAGCAGAAAGGTGAAAGAATACCCACGTATTTAGCACTACAGATGCATTGGGGAATTACTAGACAACACCAGAGAGTGTTTCCAAATATTACTGTAGTCCACATAAAAAGTCAATAGAGCAACAGATCTTGCATCTACTGAACAATAGTTATGCATGACACTCCAGTGCGTGACATAATTGAGTGACTGTAGTAGCCCATAACATATGGGGGCCATGCTCAAGATGCCTGGACAAAACCATGGTGAACACTGGATGACATCACGGAGTCTTTGAAAAAAACTACTCCAATCACGTCAAAGAAGTAATGGAGTAACAGGCCATGTTTTGTGATCACTTTTCTAGGCAATTAGAAGAATGATACATTAATGATTGACATTATTGACTAATTATTCAAGACTGATGCAGGATGGGGAACTTAAGAAAAAAAACTGTGGACATTCTGTAAACACAGGGGCAGGTACGTAGTATGGTGGAATGTCAGGGTGTGTGTGTGTGTGTGTGTGTGTGTGTGTATACTGTTATGCAATGATGTACAGGTCTTAAAGTGCATTTCTTGTTTTCCCCTCCACAGGTGGCGAGGTGGGTCAGGGTCCCTCCTGCAGGCAATCTGATGTTGGTGTCCATACAGACACTGAAAATGCTAATAGATGTGTTGAGGCACAGGCAGGGTTGTCAGGGGCTGAAGCTGCGCCATTATTTGACATCCCGCTGCTATCCACCCCATCCCTGCACACAGTCACAATGCCTATACATACCCCATCACCAGTAGCCATAGCTGAGGGACAGTTGGCTGTTGGTGGCATGGGACAGGACAGTGTGGTATCGATGACACGTGTGTCTGGACACAGCAGCCATAGCTGGATGTCCGGCAGGGTACCACATAGGCAGATGTACAAGGTTGCTCAATGGAGGGCTGCTGGCCATCGTGCCCCTGGCTGAAGTGCCACATCTGGTACCACTGGACGCATGTTTCAGGCCATCATGGAGGTGCAGGCATGTATGGGACAATACACCAGAAAGGCTCTGAGGCTGCAGTGGGCTTCTCATTCAGCTGTTACGGACAACATTTGTGATCTTGCAGGTGCCATCTGTTATTTTACAGAGGTCATGGATAAACGGATGGGTGACATGGTGGGAATCCTCAACCGTGGAATTTCCATGCTCCAGCATGTGGTGGGAGTGATGCAATAACACCAACAGCTGGGGGTCAATGTGGACATGCTGCTGTACTGGCAGTACCAGCCCCAGCACTGCAGGGGGGATGCTGTCCACACAACAGCAGGCCACTTGCACTTGGCCCCGGCCAGTCCCATTAGGGACCTGGATCCAGCGGACATATGTCATCATCAGGGGAGAGTACCATATCGTGACTTGTACCTGGTGGTGCCCGTGGAACCCCTGGCAGGCACAGTTCTCATGTTTGTGGCCGGAGATGGTGAACTGCACACCCTGCAAGGTATGGCCTGCAGCTGTCCAACAAACACCTGTATAGGGCAGTCACATGGCAGGACTGTGTGCATGCATACTCACACACAACACAAACATAGCCAGGGCAACCCCATACCCACACACACTCATCACCACAGCCATATCAGTAATTAAACCCACTCACTCACTCACCTGGTGTCAAATGTATGGCTCAGCCTAGGTCTCTGGCAAACCAACAACACACCTTGTGCATATGATAATACCTGTGCCACATCCCTGTCATCCATCATCAATGCAGGAACAGGGTAATATGGTTTTGATGCACACAGTGACTGTACTATGGTGTACTAATGTAATGAATGCTGTGTAACATGTAAGCAGTAACGTTTAGTCCTTACATGTAAGGACGTGTAGCTGTCCAGCCGTGATGCATTATAGCTGTTATTAACACTGAGTAATTCTGGTCTCCAAAAAGTATTCCGTTTGTGTTGTAGGTGTCCATGTGTCAGCAGGAGGATGGTCTGCTGTTGTATCCTACAAGGGGTATGGCACTGTGGTGACACCCTGGCTATGCCATATCCTGGGTACAGGTGAACACATGTCACAGGTCTGTATAACAGTTACTGCATGTGCCACATGGTTGACAAGTCTGGGGGTGGTGTATACAGGTGAGTGGACAATGGTAAGTGTACTGGATGGTACACACCACATGTTTGTGTATAACACACACAGAGGCTTTGGTGATGATGCAATACACAGAGAATACTGACACATGAATGTATGTACCTTTGTAAGGAACACATTGTAGCCTATGTAATTCCATCAAGCCAGAACAGGCACAACAACACACTGGGAAATAAGCAGTCTGCTAGTTTAATGTTATTGATGATGGTATTGGCAGGGCATATGTCCCCTTCCCCAATGTAGTGCAATCCTCAACTCAGTAAACATATGTGTGCTGGTGTGGGTGGCACAGCCCTACCCTTTAGAGGATGAGAGATGCAGTAGAACCGCATATAGTGTGATAGTCAACTACTTAACCTGTTAACATGAACTGTACAGTATTACGGCCAGCTAAGCGGGGGGATACACTCAACAGTAACTGTAATGATGGTGGCTGTGTCCACAAGAGCCACACCCAGCTATATATACCAACCCCAGTATCGCTGCACACCCATACAGTGGGGAAGAGGGCATTTACACATCTACCACTAGTTGTGATGGAATGTATTTCCACAGGATGATACCTGTGAAATGTTGGCATATGCTAGGCAGTTCTCGGACAGATGACCTCCTGGGACATGTATATCCTGCAAACAGAAGTAGATTCCTTCACACACACACACACACACACACACACACACACACACACACACACACACACACACACACACACACACACACACACACACACACACACACACACACACACACTCTCTTACTTGGAAACACTGGGACTAGACCGCTACCTAGGTATGTAGTGCTACTGATGTGTGTGGCCTTAATTGCACACACTACACAGCTTATAGGATGAGGTGTGTTCCAGGTTACATGTTACATGAAGAACATCCCCAGGCCTGTACTGTATGGTAATGGGGAATATACTGGTTGTTTATGGACAATACATAGTGTAGCATACTGTCATATACACACTGACATACACATAACAGTCAGACAAACATCTGAGAGATCTGGGCTTATCAGTGCTAACTACCTTGTCAGTGTGTCCACTGTGTTACAGATATGTTGCACATAGCACATGTATAACTGGGCTGGATAGTGTTATCAGTTACCTGTATCGTTGATGGTGACAGTGGTCCCCATACAGTAGAACATGGGACATGTACCGGGGTACAATGGTGTAAAGACAGTATACCCAGCACCCACACCCCACAGTGGATATTGTACACACTGAAACCCATGATAACACTCTGGCATACACACCATCACACATTGACCAGGACTGCAATACAACCCCTTGTCTATTCCAAGAGTCCTACTACAGGGATATGCATCTAATGCACATGTCCCAGGCACAGCAGGGTGATGCATTGTCATGCCTCTCCTATGGTCAGCAACATCATTATCCCTAATACTGTGTGACAAGGTGTATTGTATTAGGTGACTGTGGTCTCAGATTGCTGTACCCTACAAATATACACATGTGCACACATACACACAATTGCCAGAACTCAGTGGGTATCCCATGCCTATCAACCCATACATACAACAGCGTTGTGCTGGTACTGTAAGGCCTAGGTATCCCTTAGGGAGAAGAGTGTAACAAGGTACATGTAATATCCGGTACAGCAGCAGCAGCCACATCTTACTATGGCAATGGGGGGGTGCAGCAAGTGTGAAGAGCCTTGGGTATTCTCAACTACAGGCCTACAAACACACAGACACTGATATTCTCAGGAATGCACATGTACACATTTGTCAGTACTGGGGTCCATCGGTGCGGGTGTTCATAGGTGTGTGCCAGGCTAATGTTCATGGATAGATGGGAAATGTAGGGGCTGCGTGTACAGTGGTATCATGCCACCTGCCATGTGCCAGCAGGCCATCTATCAACAGATACCACAAGGGTGATCCTCAGGGTGAGAGTTACATGCATCAGCCATTCATCTGGTTGCCTCTTGCAGAGGGCCAGTGAGGTGCTCCAGTTGACATGCATGCAACATGTATTACATATCATGGTCAGTGTCTGTCTTGGAGACCTGTAACCAAGCATGTTCTGTTGACTATGGTAGTGTAGTTGAGGTATCCATGGCATGTGATGTGTACAAGTTGTGGATTCCTAGCTATGGCATTCATAACGCAGCTGGGCATACATGTCAGTGTCAGTCAAGCATAGATTGCCTGTAAGTAGCCAAGATGGATACCTGACATCTGCACATATGTACAGAGGACAGACATCAGCTAGCCAACAAGCTATGCATTAGGATGAGTGTGTTGACAGATTCATACGTTCATAGGTTGGTACTAGGCTATCGGCCCTAGGGCCTATACAAGCCTAGCCATAACAATTCCATGGCTATTTCTTCCCACAGTATTTACTTCCCATCTGACACTGATAGGTATGCCATTACTACATGATGGCAGACCTCACTGACATACGCTATACACACAGTAGTCTATAGTTATTTTCCACATGTCAGATCACTATCCAGTAGGAAATATTTAATGAGACACAGCTCACACACCAAGATCAAGATAGTGAGGACTCAGAGTCCATCTTTGCATGCAGGGGTGTTTGGTTCCAGTACTACATTCTGCAATCTACTCCTACATGGGAAAGCACTGTCAACAGTAGTAACGTAATGATACACTACATGTATGTGTGACTGCATATAACCTGGGATACTATCCATGTATGTAACACATTCAAACAGAAAAGAGTGTTGTACAAGCTATATATACTCGTATCCCAGACAGTAGACTCGGACCACTTGCTACTGTAATGACAACACATAGACGCATGGTATGTACATGGCATTAAATACACTTATTACAGATGTCATTACCCTGGTGTGTTATCAGACTGGAATGTGAGCACTAGTTACCAGTGCTGAGCCATGCTTAGGAGGTTTCAGCATTACTGCAATATAAATGCTAAGCAGATTTGTGCACGGTTAAGCAAAGCCTACACAGTGTAAGCGCCTGTATGTTTAACCTTACGTTAGCAGCACTTACCATCATGCAAACCCATGCAAGCCACTTAAAGCTGCTCAAAAATGCCTTAACCACTCTATATCCAACAGCACTTGTTCTGCCCAGCAACAAAATAAACAGCCCTTGAACCCAGGACCCTGAACACTATAGTCACAGTAGTTAACCACTAAGCCATCGCAGCTGTGGAAACTGTTGTTTTTCTAATATATCTATCTGTACACATACTGAATAGTATTGAACAACAGCTATGACTTCTACAATGGCATAGTACTTGTTAGTGATATTACTGTTGAATCACGTATGTTGTTATATCTAAATATAGACATATCAGATAAATGTTTAACGCCAACATACCAGATACGAATGCCAAACCATACATATACATATTCGTATCCTGAACAATTTTTGTCATGCTTTATAGACTATAATATGAGCGTTGGTAGGCCTAACCACCATTGAATGGTTCGTACTAATTCTTGATCTATATGAATGTTTGTTGTTGTAACCATGATTATGAAATCCTCCAGTGTTCAGTGAAACTCACAGATGGTCATTCAGACGTGGGGGGAATAAACATCCAAGGTTGGTTATCCAATATTGTTCCTTGTGCTAATTGTTCAGGATACGAATATGTATATGTATGGTTTGGTATTCGTATCTGGTATGTTGGCTTTAAACATTGAGTATTGTACAATTACAATGTTGAACTTTTATTATCTACAAGCATATTATTTCAATTTATTATAATCTATAATATAGCTGAGAATGAGGCCACTATACTCTTTTTGCCTTATTTTGTAATATATTATATGATCAGTACTTGGTTCATTATTATTCAGTTCTTTTGAACTTGTGGTTATCACCCTTCAAAATATATATATACTAGTGGTATATATTTTCTGCTTTTTTACACTATGATATGCATTCACAAATAGTGACTATGGTATTGGTCTATTACCTTGTAATATGTATGTCATATAATGGCTTACTTCCAGAGCTTTGATTTTTATCTTTAAAAATATGACTTAATATCTACACCTCTGGCATTTTTATGTCACTGGTCATATGCTTTAATCAAGAATGGAACATGCACTTTGTTACTCCAGCCACTGGGTGGTGCTGTAATATTGCTTCCAGGTAATCAGAGACTAGTATAAATGCAGGCTGCTTCATTTCATTCAAAAAAAAAAAAAAACTTTATTGTATTCATTGATAAAGGCTGAATAGCCGAAACCGGTCTGGATTTGAAGGAATTATAAATAAATAATCATTATTTCTTCATTACTGCGTGTTCACTATCGTTTTTTGCTGGTCGCTGGTGGTTTACATTGTTGGCTTGACCCTGCATGCCATCCTTGCGGAGCATATGGTTGTTTGCTGATCAACACCATCCTCATATGTGCCACTCACACACTAACCCTACATATCCTGGGCCAAAACCCAGTGTATTCTGATGCCTGACTGTGGTATGGGACGTGTGGGTTTGGCCCTACAAACATGTAAGCTGATAGGGTACCATAAACTGGAGCAGCATTTAACATCAGATGGAACAGGACCAAGAACAATGACATCTACCACAGTCTGTACACAGGCCAAGGTACATATTCGCAATGCACACTCTGTTGACAATCACCATAAGTACACAGACCTCACTACTGTACACACTACAACAGAATGCCCAGGTTTTGTCCTCAAATATAACCCCTACTATACATAACATGTCTAGCAGTCTGATATCTCACTGGCTTGTTATCAGGTATGATGTCAATAAATAATGGTGTACCGAACATATGCACCTCCTACTGCATGACATATGTACAAAGGTTGACAGAGTTTTGGCTGGAGGCACAAACACAGAGCCAATATTGACATGTTGCTGTAATAACCTCATACATTTACTGGTGTAACAGGGTTTGTTGCGACATATGTCTTCTGAGGGTTATGAAGTCAGTAACTCTCATGGCTGTCACCATGTACTGACTGCAATCCTCAGACTATGCTACTGCATTTCTAAAGATAGGTCATCTGTGAGTAACACAACACACGTAAGACTTCAAACACTGGCCAGACTGCAGATAGCCCTACAGGTGGGAGTTTCCTCAACCACATAACACTGTCATGACAGGTATTAAATCATGTAGACCAGCCATATCCACACAAACCCTGGTAAACCAACATTAGTTCAAATGCAGAAGAGCAAGACTTACATTCTGTAGTCATGTCTGGAAAATCCCCCTCCTGTTCGTTGGCCTGTCTCCACAGTGTATGTTGTAATAGGTATATCCACTACCCTCCGTAATGCTGTTTGCCAAACACCAACATGAAGCCCTGCACACAGTGAATGAAAAGGGCCAACACCCACATGATGTTCCTAGTTATAGGAGTGTGTTTCCATGCAATTGGCTATGGGAATGTTACCACAGCTGTTCCACATGCAGTAAGCTAGTGGGGGACTGCAATTCATGCACAGGCCATCGGCTGATCATGAGCATCACTTACAAAACACAAGCTGCTGCCTAAGCAGGGCAGGTGTATTTCTCCACATCCACCATAGAGGGAGTGAGAGAGACAGACAGAGACAAAGTAAGAAAGGAAGGGGATAGGAGAGTAAAAGTTAAGCATATTTGTGCTACACACTTACCAGTACGGGGTTTCAAACCCCTGCCTGACTATGTATTGCTATTACATTTCTATGTAGCTATTGCATGTGCCACAGAGCTTACATGTTAGAGTGCTTTCCAAAGGTATATTTGAAGGTGAGTGACATCAGCAACAGTGATAAAGGAGGGATAAGGTAGGTGTAGTACATGTGTCTGTCCACAAAAACAGGTGTCAAGGACGATACAGCCACACTCTCTCAGGGACTCACACACATTATCACAGTTGGCAGGGTCAGGATTTACAATTCCTAACTAACTAGTTTGCTACACTAAAGTCTTACTCGGGTATCACATGCACCACAGAGGTTATCAGGCTGATATATGGGCAATGGGTATGTCAAGGTGACTGACGTCAGAAGGCATGCTTCAGTAGGTCAATGGGAGGTGTAGTGAGTGTGAATGTCTTCCAAATCATTAATCCCCACACACACACACAGACACAGGTGGACCAGTACTGACATGCATGGGTTCATTGCTTCACAGGTGTGTAGCGCTTGATTGTGCCAGATGGCTGTATAAGGCTAGGCAAAGGGTATACCTTGGCATCAGGCCAGATGACAATGGTCTGCAGTGTGGCTCCGGGGGTAGTCTGTGGATTGGCCCACACAGGTGGGTACTGTATTCACCATCCACTCATCTGGGCCACTATTGTGGGTGGCCAGTGCTGTGCAATGCTTGCCATGTATGTGTTCTATATTCCATAATATAGATGGTGTCTGGGATGTGCACATCTCATTTGCATGTTCTGTAACATGTGGATGTGTACCTGGGGTGTCTGGGGCATGTTGTGTGGACAGATTGTTATCATCTGATGTGGCATTCCTGACCTCATGTGGTGAGAACTGGCAATGGAACTCAGGTTGATCCTGCACCTGCATTGACAGTATGATACAGGTATTCACTGGTGTTAGTGGCATCTGTCCATACAGGACATGTGTATAAGGCATGGTATTTCCTTTGTGGGTTACATTTACTGAATCTAACGTTGTTGCAGGCATCCAGTGCAGAACAAAGCAAAGGACCACTTTATGCAATGATTTGCCTATTGTAGGGATGGAACAGGGTGCCATGTCCTCTTGTAGTCCACTGCATTCACACCATGGCTACTATCTGTGGGCAATATGCAGGGAACTACCAAAATACTGGTTGTTGCTTAGCCAAGTGTGTTTGTGTATGAGACATGGGTGGAGACTGTTCTCTGGGTAATAGAAGGGTTGCCTATATTGTTCCCCAATCCATAATGTCACATGTAGAGGTTTGGATTGGCTACACCAGCATATCTGCTGTTTGACATCTGTTGTTGTTGTAAGGTGGACATTGTGACATATAATAGGTTCTCCATATAATAAATTTGCAAAACCCACTCCACAATGAGTCCTGTTATTGCACAATCACAGCTACCTCCACACATGATACTGATGACGAACACACACACACACACACACACACACACACACACACACACACACACACACACACACACACACACACAGTCTCACAGTTGCCATGTCTGGAATTAGAACTCTTACCTAACTAGTACATCACACTATAACATTACGCAGTTATAGCACATGCCACGGAGCTTACTGGGCTACTCCTTCACCAAAGGTGTATTTCAAGGTGAATGACATCAGCAGGCTTGCCAAAGTAGGGCAATGGAAATTGTAGTGACTGTGAATGGCCTCAAAAGCCTTGATCCCTACACAGACAGACAAACACGCACACACATACACACACACACACACACACACACACACACACACACACACACACACAGTCTCAAAGTTGCCATGTCTGGGATTAGAACTCCTACCTAACTAGTGCATCATACTATAGCATTACGTAGTTGTAGCATGTGCCACAGAGCTTATAGGGCTACTCCTTCCCCAAAGGTGTATTTCAAAGTGAATGACATCAGCAGGCTTGCCAAAGATGGGCAATGGAAAGTGTAGTTCATAGGTTGGTACTAGGCTATCGGCCCTAGGGCCTATAAAAGCCTAGCCATAACAATTCCCTGGCTATTTCTTCCCACAATATTTACTTACTTGGACCCCTGTCTAGCAGGGTGACTGACGTGATCCCCGGGGTGAATTTCCTATCTCCCATCCAATCATCAAGGTTCCTTTTGAAGAGGGCCAGGGAGGTGCTCTGCTTGACATGTATGGGCAGTCTATTCCAGAGTCAAGCAGAGATCGCCTCTGAGTAGACAATATGTGACAGAGTACAGCTGGTTTATTTTAGATGGTCAGCATAGGGCATCTGCTTTAGGCCTGTGATACTTTTAGTGAGGTATTTCTGCGGCCTTTCTAGTTGTTGCAGATGTCTTGAGAGGTACATACCAAACAGGGCATTGTATTCTATAATGTGTCTACTGAGAGGTTAATACAGTGGAACAATGACCTCCTTTTTTCTGGATGAAAAGCCCTTAGCGATGAGGTGTGCCACATAGAAGGATATCCTGATTGTTGTGGCAATGTGGTTATCGAAGGTGAGACCACTGTCCACCTTTGTCCCCAAGTCTCTTATCACACTTTCAGTGTTTAGTGTATTGCCACCTATGTGGTAATTCACAGGTACATGTTTCTTCCCAAAGGGGATAACTATACATTTCCTGCCATTGAGCTTGAGCCCATGGCTCTGGCACCAAGCATCTGTAAGGCCCTTTTGTAGAATATCCACATCATTTGGAGATTCAATAATGGCTCCCAGTTTGCAGTCATTAAGTCCCTTAGTGTTGGCCTGTATTTCAGAGAAGTAGATGCCAAACAAGAGCGGTCCCAGGACTGAACCCTGAGGTACTCCACTTGTCACTTGTCTGGAGCTGGATTTGGAGTTAGCTACTTTTACAGTGTGGGCTCTGTCAGTATGCCAGTTGGCAACCCATCAAGTGATGTAGGGTTTAATGCCCAGCTTAGTAAGTTTAGCTATGATTCCAGACTGGGGGATGGTGTAGAAGGCCTTGGCAAGGTCCAGCTAGGCTTTCTGGACTGCCTTACCCTCATCCACAGCTCTGGAGACTGATTCGAAGACATCAGTCAAGTTCAGGAGCCAAGATCGGCCTTTTACGAACCCAAACTGGGTGGAATCCAGTGTTTGAAGGTTGCCAATGTCTTTGTTTATAAGTTCAATGATAATACATGCCATGGCCTTGCAGATCAGGCTCGTCAGACAGATGGGGCGGTAGTTCCCAGGATGCAAGGTGGATCCCCCCTTGTGGAGTGGGATAACTGTAGCTGTGCGCCACTAAATGGGCACAAAGCCTGAGGTGAGGCTATGATTAAACATGGCACTTAGGTGAGGTGCCAGTTCATTTTGTAGTTCATATAGTACATAGCCCGGTATGTTGTCTGGTCCCATGGATGCTGTAGTCTTAGCTTTAGAGAGTGTGGTTTTTACCTGTGTGGCCATTATTAACAGAATTTGGCAATCTTTCAGTATTGAAATGGGCCCATTAGGGGGTGACAGGGGAGTGAAGTTGAATCGATCTGCCAGGATATTGGCAATATCCTTGGGATCAGTATATTTAATGCCATTCTGTTGTAGCTCAGAGCAGATCTGAGCATTGCCATTTAGATTCCTGACATAGCTATAGAATGCTTGTGGATGTCTTTGGAATTGTTGGCTATATTATTTTCATAATTAGCTTTGGAGAATTCTATGAGAGATTTCAGCTTCTTACTGAGCCTGGTAAGGGAGTTATTTGCATCCTGGGATTTCCTCTTTTATGCAACAGATTCTTCCTTTTGTTGTAAAGTTTGTTTATGGCAATGGACCACCAGATTGCCTTCCTTGTTTTGGAGGAGAGCATCTTGGTTCTATTTGGGACGGCACGATTCATGCATGAGTGGATGTGCTCGTACAGTGCCATTGTGTAGGATTCAGCAGTCGAACTTTCAGTTCCCGTCTGCATGGGTGTCGTGAAGTTTGCCACTTCTGACTTGAGTAGCATGAAGTTGGCTTTGGAGAAGTTATTTACGGAGGTTTCCTTACTGGGCGGTGGGGGAGGGATGTGGATGTCAAGGGTGATTAGCTTATGGTTAGACCTGATCTACAAGGGGGTGACCATAGGTGTGGAGCATCGATTTTCCATGTTGGTAATGACCATGTCTAGGATATTGAGGTCCTTGGTGTGACTATGGATTAGTTGATCCAGGGCATTGGAATTTATGAATTCCAAGAACCATTGGGCAAAGGTGTTGGTACACGAGTAGTTTTCCCAGTTAATGGCAGGGTAGTTGAAATCAGCCAGTATTAGGGTGTTTGGTTGTATCATAATATTTTCCAGTATGTTTAAAAAGGTGTAGTGAGAATCCTGGGGCATGGTGGGGGATCTGTAGCAAGCTACAATTGGGATTGCAGTCTTACCTAGTGTTAGTTGCACCTGGAGAATTCAGATGCATTGTGTTAGGCAACTAGCCTGGTGGTGTGAATATCCTTGGTGAATATGGACACTCCTCCACCTTTAGTGTTTTGGTCCTGGTTTGATGGCCAAAAAGTGTGGTAAGAGTTGTAGCCTGGTATTGCAGGGGTGCTCTCTGGAGCCTTGAACAAGGTCTCTGTTACTGCACAGATTTTGATGTTCTCCATTTTTAAGAGTGCCTAGTGACTGTGAATGGCCACAAAAGCATTGATCCCCCCCACACACACACACACATGCACACACACACACACACACACACACACACACACACACACACACACACAGTCTCACAGTTTCCATGCCTGGGATTAGAACTCCTACCTAACTAGTACACCACACTATAGCATTATGCAGTTATAGCACACGTCACAGAGCTTATAGTACTACTCCTTCACCAAAGGTGTATTGCAAGGTGTATGACATCAGCAGGCTTGCCAAAGTAGGGCAATGGAAAGTGTCGTGACTGTGAATGGCCTCAAAAGCATTGATCCCTACACAGACAAATGCACACACAGAGTTTCACAGTTGCCATGTCTGGGATTAGAACTCCTACCTAACTAGTACATCACACTATAGCATTACACAGTTATAGCATGTGCCACAGAGCTATATAAGGCTACTCCATCACCAAACGTGCATTTCAAGGTGAATGACATCAGCAGGCTTGCCAAATTGGGACAATGGAGAGTGTAGTGACTGTGAATGGCCACAAAAGCATTGACCCCTACACACACACAACCAAACACACACACATGCACAGTTTCACAGTTGCCATGTCTGGGATTAGAACTCCTACCCAACTAATATATCACACTATAGCATTACGCAGTTATAGCACATGCCACAGAGCTTACAGGGCTACTCCTTCCCCAAAGGTGTATTTCAAGGTGAATGACATCAGCAGGCTTGCCAAAGTAGGGCAATGGGGAGTGCAGTGTGTGTGAATGGGCCATAAACCATTCATCTGGAAGCATACACACAACACTCAGTCGCACACAGATTTACATTTAACAGGAACATGTATACAACTGCTAGATGAATAATGACTTGTACAGTCATGTTACACAATTATCACAAGCACCACAGAGACTATAGTGCTGAGGGATACCAGAAGCAAATGTCTACAGTCATTGACATTTGCACATCATGTGGTTTTAGCCAATTGGATGTGTGCTGGGTGGGACAGGCCTCATGACTGGAGGCTCTTTGTCACTGTCTTCTACATCTATGTATGTGTAAGTTTGGCTATTATAGTGTGTTGTCCTTGGATATGTGTGTGTATTACTATCGGATGTGTGTGCAAAGCATGACTGGTGTGCAATGTGGAGTGTGTGCACAAACATCTGCGACTGTCAGATATGTATAGTCCACTGTTGTTGCCAGACATGGGCTTCATTTCTGTAAGTGTGAGAGCATGCCCAGTAAGACCTTTCATTATATTGCTGTCAGACATGGGCTTAATTTCTCTAATACCTTCTGTATTGAATGTGTCCATTTTAGGTAGGTTGTACTCCAGTGCAGACTTTTGTCGTCTACACCTACAGCTAGCAACCTGTTTCTGCAGGATATTTGTAGATCAGTTGACAAATGGGGTCACAGTGGGCAAAGGATAGTGGGTTACTGTAAGTAATTCTGTGTGTGCTGCTTCTGCTACACGGTTTTGGTGTTAGCAGAGATATTCAGACATATGTACTGGTTTTACACTGTGATGTTTTATGTCATCAACTACTGCTAGGTATACATATTTGCGTGCAGTAATTTCCTGGAGAGCACAGGGTGAATGAAGCTGTGTCCAGTATTGTGGTCTGCAGCCTACATATTCTTGCACAATCATGCCATTCTGGAGGGGGAGCTGCGGACACTTGCTGATGGATCTGTGTAAATGGTTCAGCACCTTGGTACAATGGTGGATGAGGATCCCATGCTCCTGCATCCATCGACGTGACAGTATGGCCATATCCTGCTGTGGCCATACCTCATAGCTGTACAGATTCACACAGGTTACCCAGAGGCAGGGCTCATATTTCTGGTCATTACCCCTTCGCATTGTGGTTTACGAGGAGGTCTGTAGCCACCCACTCTTGTGTTTGCAGGCAGGGATAGTATGTGCACACAGCTGAATTTCAGACTTCACACACTCCATGGTATCCATGCTTCTACCCCCCCCCCCTGTTATTCTATCCTCTTCTGAACATTATACAAACGTTATCTGATAAGTATCCCTATAGTTATCACTTCATCCCGGCAGTATTTAGGGGTTGGTCCACAGTTTATGCAGTAGGACATGGTGGACATGCTACTGGGATTTGTTGACATGGCCTTGCATTTGGGTTCTGTGGACTGTGTTATGTTGTTATTTGGGAGTCCATGAGATGACATACAGTGGCAGTACTGGAAACATGAGCCACAAAGAATCATAGAAAATGATAAAGTTTATATCCATATGGGATCACCCAATACCAACAGTTCAAAATATAGATGTTAGAAAACCTGATATAGTGGTCCAAGAAAAGAAGAGAAAAGTAACATTGCTCATTGAAATCGCCACACCCAGTGACTACACTGTCTTGTGTACAGAGAGGGTACACAGTCATAAAATACCTGGATCTGCAGGCAGAAACAAGAGCCATGTGGAAGAAAGATACCCAGACAGTTCCAGTAGTAGTAGGAGCAACTGGTCTTGTAAAAAAGAATTTACAATCGTATTTAGATATGTTACCAATTCATGTAACACCATATGAATTGCAGAAGGAGTCATTACTGGGCACATTGCGGGTGCTCCGAAGAGCACTTTTGGCTAACGTCAAAGAGTGAAACAATACTAATTTCATGAACTTTAATCGTACTTTGACTTAGGAATGGGGTACATTTCCATCATGGTTTTAGAAACCCAAAAGACTTGGAGAAATTAAAAAAGGCAGTACGGGTGGGACACAGGCCTTTGACAGAGGACTGTAGGGCATTTGGTAGTGATGCAGGCCATCTGTAGCAGGCCGGTGCATTGTGTTACTCCTACAGTCCCAGGCTGCAAGCTACTATATTCCCCTGGGGTGACAGGGTAGGTGTGCAAGGTGTTAATGTCAATAGTTTCTGTCCTTATTGATCCAGTGGTGTAGATGCTGGCAGGGTGCTGCTTACAGCTAGGGACACACCTGCATGGGACACCTCTTCAGCATGCTGCATTCTGTGGCTATTCCCATACAGAGGAGGGGGTCATATTGTACTCATTCCCAACAGCAGGGATAAGACCTGTGAGGTACCTGTGGCTGATGGTAGGGTGGGCTGGGTGCATGCGTGCTATGGACGCTTCTTGCAGCTGACTCGCAGATATATGTGGGGCATTCCACTTATGCTGGCTTGTGTAGGGACATCAGCAGTTTCTCAGTACTTCATACCTGTAACTTTTGTGGTCTGCCAGTGTTTGGCCAGATGACATCAGTATTCCATACTACAAACCCAACTAATGTGCTGCTAACCTGTATGTACAATTCCAAAGGTTTGTCCATTTCACAGTAATATTTTATACACTCTCTGTCTAGGGTACATCCACCTGTGTACTGTTTGTATGTCTGGGCCCACATTTATGCCATCTTTCAGATGGTGACAGATATTACATCCGACAGTTAGTATGGATTACTGCTGGAATGTGTCTTTTTGGGATGCATTGTTTTTGGCACTGCAGTTGTGAGAACTTGGCTCTGTCATCAGCAGTACTGGCCATTGGCCACAAGGACACAACCCACCATGCCTACATGCTCACCACTTTCACACAATATACAACACACACCAACCTAACACACACAGCCCTGCATATTATACACGTGCTACAATCTATCCTGCTACTTTGGCTAGCTCAGGTAATCTGTGCTCCACTGTTATACCTACACATACATGTTACTACAATTTTACATAGGATTGTGGGGGTGCATGCCTGACAAGTGTACACATTTGCTATGACTGTACTGGTATTTCAGGTACTCCATTTCATTCTTTATTCTGACCTGTCATGCAGACTAGAGGCATATCAGTGTACTACAGTTCTTAGGTTTTATTGACCTACATTTCAGTTTCAGACTTTTTATCCTTCAGAACTAACATCCCACTGCCTGACCTATTGTAGTCTGTCTGTGTAAGTCTGGAGGGGGGCTGTTCTCCATAGCCATCAATCAGAGGCCTTAGCAGAGCCTTTCTTTGTGTTTCTCTACACCTGTCCTGCTGGCTGAGACTGTTGTGGGGTATATGAACCTCACTGACATGCATGTGAGTGTCCTATGGACACACATTTGGCCCACCACATGTCCTGCAGTGGGTTTTGTCACCTTGTCTAGTACTGCCTACTATGTTGACACCAGTATTTGTTACGGATTTCATGCTGCCGATATAGGTGTCAACTATCTGCTGGCATCCCATTCAGCCACCCGATTCCCTAACATGCTCACATCCATACCATAGATACAGGTAGCAGAACATTCTACTCCATTCAGCAACTGATAGTGAGAGTGACTTACCTTGTGGCTGTGCCAGTAGTGAGGATGGTGCTAGAGGACTGACTATGTCGGATGCAGATAGTACACTCCCTATACATGGTTAAGCACAGGTAGTGTCATGTTTGGCATCCCTTTTACTGTATGTGCGAGTCGGAGTGAGGTGTCATTCCCTGGGTTTCTACCATGTCAGTGTATGTGCTATGCGTAGCCTCATTGTCAAGGCCTGGGCGTACTGGGCACAACTCCTTCTGCCTACTGGGGCAGGCTCAGGTTGTTCCTTTTCCAAGTCGCTCTGTGCCTGAGCAAGCCTTGGCAAAGGTGGGGGGCTGTGTGGCCCTGCCCCATGCTGTTCCTGCTGCAGCTGTTTCTGCAGAATCATATTGTGTAGCATGGTACATATGATGACAATTTGGGTACATGTAGCTGTTGAGTACTGCAAGGCTCCACCGGATATGTCCAGCACCAGAACTGTGACTTGAGCATCCCAAACACATGCTCTATTATGATTCTGGTCTGTGCATATGCCTCATTATGGAGTTCTTGTTCAGGTGTGTGTGTATTTCTGATGGGTATCATCAGCCACAATTCCAGTGCGTAACCAGCATCCCCCACTAGGTGGCCATATGGGATGTCACCATTGGCAACTCTCTGGTACAGCCGCATCGTACGCCAGATGTAGGAGTCATGGTAGCTGCCAGCGCTGCCAGCACACACATTCATTATAATGCCCTGGGCATTGCACACAACCTGGCAGTTGATGGAGAGGAATCCCTTGCAGTTTATGTAGACTCTACCCCGCTCACCGTGTGGTGCTTTGATGTGTTTGTGTACGCAGTCTATAGCACCCACTACCTCAGGGTATTCTGCTATTTGGTGGAAGAGATGCATATTGCTGGGCAACGCCTCAGGGGTGTTGAGGAAATATATGTGCTCACTGGCATGTGCTGACATGGCATCCAGGAACTGGTGGAGTACCCTGTTTGCTGATGCCTGTGAGATCCCCATGATATCCCCAGATGGCCTTTGGAAAGTACCTGTGGCTAGTATTCTTAAGCCTACACATACCTTGGTATCCACTGGGATGGGTTCCCCTCTGTTGATTCTATGTGTGAGGCATGGCTGGCACAGCTCAACAATTTGCTGTAGGAGGTCCTTGTCCACCCTATAGCACTACACTATCTCCAGCTCATGTAGCCCCTGGTAGGTTACCCTGGGTCTGTACACTCTTCTCCTTCTCCTCACTGTGGGTAGGTCATCAGCATTCTCATCCTCACCACCCTCAGCCTCTTCTACATGTTGATTTATGAGAGCAAATGCAGCCCCTATCATTTTGTTGCTTTTGTTAGGCAAAATTTCCCCATTTGTGTACACCGGTGGTGTAGAGTTTGTGGGAAAAACCAGGGGGAAATGAGTTTGCATAGTTTATGGTACTGTGCTGGGCTGAGCTGGGCTGGGCTGGGCTGCTGCCTGTGTAATTGGCTGATTCGGATACATTTCACCTGCCAGCTATGCTAGTTCTTCTTGATTGCCTTCCTACTGCTGTTTTTCCTTACCATTGCCTTCCTTTTTAAGCCCCGAGTCATGCCACGAAAACACATTTCTCAGATGTGCATGGAGCTGCGATTTCCAGGTTTACTTTTTTTTTTGTTTAAAACACGGTGCACGGTGCGCACACCCATTTAGGGAATGTAAAGTGTGCTTGGCAGCTTCAGACACACCCCCTTCCTTAGCTCTGCTAAGCTAAGGGCAATCTCAGGCCACAGAGCTCTAATAAGCTTACAGTATGCCTGACATACCCCTCTATGCTGTCAGCTAGCTCTTAGGCTTGCACCATGGTCTTCCTGCACCTTCATAGTTGGGTGCAGGCAAGCCATTATGGGAAATCTGTGATTCAGTATCATTCCCTCATTTCCATAGTATTGCCTACTAATGCCTAGTTACAAGTCCCAAACCTAGCCTTCCCCCTTAGCAACCACTCTTCACTGGGCTTGTTGTCTTCTGCCTGCCATTGACTATAATGACAAAATTGTGATTTTGTTGAGAAAGCGTTTTTCAGGGTTTTTCTTTTATTTTCCTGCCGATCCCATTTGCGCACCACTGCCCTACGCTTAAACACACAAAATCGGCCATAAAAATAAAGTTTTTTTTTTTGCAACTGTTTTCCATGCCAATGGCCATATATTTGGCCATTGGCATGCTTTCTACATTATATACACCCTTTATTTGGAGCTGTCATGGCTCCGTTTTGTAGTTTACAGAAATGTACTCAGTTACTAACCGAGTACATTTCTGCAGGTTACGCTAATCCTGCAAGGACGGCTGCCAGCTTACTGGATTGCTAATTTACATCATTTGCATGTTTTTCACCTGCAAATGGGGTAATTAGCATACAGGATCTGTGTCCGTGCAGGAATAGTGCAGAAGCGCTCATGCACATCCTGGGAGCTTGTTCCTGGATCTCTCGGCAGCCATATTGCCACCAGCAGCTCCTGCACTATTCCTGCCCTCCATGCAGAACTTGCTGAATCCTGAGGCAAGCCTTTTGACAACATCAAATTATGTCCTCAAATTTCAAACAAATGTTCATATCTCTAGAACCACAGGGATTATGAAAGAAGTATAAATGGAAAACTCTTTAGCACAAACTATGTTTATTTAGGTTCTAGATCTTAAACCTAATTTTATAAGGTGCAGTAAACACAGTAACTATTACATTTGTAATATTTTGTAAACAACTTACAATGTCTCAGCAACGACTAAAGTTACACACATACTTTCAGCAGCATTTTATTCATCTAGCTGAGAGCTTTCATATGAGGCTGAAGAGTTCAGTCTGTGTTACTTGCTTGTTTTGCTATTTAGAAAAATGTGAAAATTATAACCATATAAATTAATATCATAAAAAGAACAGTTAATATATATTTATTTTACATTTGGTTACCGGGAAAGTCTGACTGGACAGAAGTCCTTTTTTAGCAGAAGCATGAAGAAAAACTCTCCACATATAACAAAGCACATACAATGTAAGAATTATTGATTACAATTACACAGTTACAGAAGTAAGACATTTTCCCTTTTACATCATTTCCCAGATAAAGAACAGGATAAATTACATAATATCTATTAATACCAATTAATATCTATTTACTTGCACTAGATAAATGTCAAATATTGATGCAGTTGAGTTTGTCATTGTGTAAGCATTAAGATGACATCTTTTAAAACTTGTACATAGCATGGTTGTGGAATTATTGTTGCAAATATGAACAACATATTTGATACCTAGAGGCGTCAGTAGGAGTTATCTGCAGAAGAACCTGGAGGTGTCACTCAGATGTAATGAGTTAAGTGATAATTTAAAACAAATCTTATGCTTGTTTTCGATAGTGTGTGTTCATACATTCTTTGGGACCATTTATAAGTGGTTTTACACTCATAAAAAGTTACCACAAGTATTACACGGAACCAATAAACAGCAAGTCATTAACAATAGTGTATGGACTGTTGCTCACATACTTGCAATATGTGCAAAACATACATAACTCCCTTTTAATTTGTTGGAATATCTGACTTGTGTAGCAACTTTGGTACTGTACTCTTCTAAAAGTGCAAGTTGGAAAATTACAAAAATGCACTTTTAATGCTGATATACTGCTAAGAACTCCGGTGCATGACTTAAAATATATTAGCAACCTGTGGTTAGATCCAGATAATAATAGGAAAATGATAGTAGCATTGAAGAATAGCATACATATGGAGAGTTTGTCAAACACTACATACTGAGGTTTTAATTTTTTTTAAATGACTATTCCCCTTTATAGCTTTTCTCTGATTTCCACTTATCCCATCTTTCAATAAGCTCATTCTACCCTGAAATGCATTGCTTTCTCTGGTAGTATATGCGAATAAACCACTCTCTTGTTGAAGGAAGACCTCCTGTCCCAAATGTTCACTACCCGTGACCACCATGGGGCCTTCTCACATGCACAGTTGCATGACCATTTACTAGTTTGTACGTACAAGTCAAATTCTCAGATTTTCTTTTCTACTTAATGCCCATGTTAGGATAAAGTGAACACATTTCATAAGGGGAATGTGGTCTGTTTGCATGAGCAGAGGGTCTGCTGGCAAGTTTGGGTTAGTTTCAAATGTGACTGTTTAGAACCTTGCAAGGAATGGAGACTGATGAGCAAATAGAATGCAGTACTGTGAAGGAAAAGCCTGCATGGAAGTGATCGAACCATGCCCATTTAAGAAAGGTGTACATCATCTGGGTATTTATAAATGGAAAGTAGGGTTGTCTGCATTGTACCAAAAAAAAAAAAAATTAAGAAACAAGAGCAGCACAAAGACCTAAAGGTTTGAGGTAAATAAAGGTCTTCGTGCTGCTCTCGTTTCGTTCTTTTTTTGTTGTTTTTTTTTTTTTTTGTTTGTTTTTTTTTTGTGATTGTCTGCATTGTAATTTGATTCCTGCAACTAATCCATCAGCTGTCACTGGTTATGCTAAATGCCCAAGACATAATAACATTAGGGAAAAGGAAATATTCTTTTTCCCCATCACAAACTAAAAATCTGCGGGATTAATGATTTAGTTTGTGAGATCACTGATGAGGACTATGTGTCCGCAGATAATCTGTGTTAAAAAAATCATCTTGCCAGAAATGTTTCACATACATGTTACTGGCTAGATGGTGTTTTCTTTTGTTATCCTCCACTCCCAGTTATGCACTTTCTCTTTAACTACGTATGACTGAATCCGTATTTTGGAGGAGGACACTAGTATGAGTGCATTCCATCCCAAAAGTGATATGCCCCTGTACACCACCACCACTCTCTCAGAAGGCACAATTTTAATTCCTGAGTGAAGTTTCTGCTTTGTTGTTGCCTAAGTCTACATTTGATTTTTGGGATCTTTCTTCTAAAATTCAATGTTTCATATTTTTTCTGCACTGAATCACAAATTGCCCTGTGACAGACTTTGAATCAAAACCTACTAATTCTTTACATTATATTTCCAGTTCATAACCACAGCTCCTGATTTAGTATCATCTGGAGATTTGATGTAAAAAGAAAATCCAAAGACTTTTTCGTGTTATATTCTAACATGGATATACGTTTAAACACTGAAGTACACAAATCTCAATCCTAAAAGACTGAAAGCCACAACAGTGAAAAAAAATAACACTTATGCTTTTTCTCAGGGGGGCAAGTACCTCCCCTGCACCAATAGGGTTTGCACTCCCCCACAAACCCTACTAATTATATATACCAACTCTGAGATCACTCTACAATCAAGAAAGGACAATTTCTTCAATCCCCACTGTGCACATACGTAACACCAGCAGAAGCAAACAAATGAGTTTGGTTCACTTCTGCCACTGTTAAACATGTTCAAGATTGTGAAAGCTCGATTATATGGAATGTTTCCCATAATTTCCCCTAGTAGTGCTTGTCCTATCATCTGAGATAATCCATCAAACTGTGCTTAAAATTTGCCAACCAGTCTTTGTATGCTTCAGGCTACCTTGTCATCTGTCACATCCTCTTTTCTGCAAGTTGCTTTATTTTGTGGCATCAAAGCAAGTACCTGTTGGTACAAAATATTTTACTAAGGATACTTTTGGAAAATTGCTGATGGGTGATGGTAGGATTACTTCTATTTCACACTGATATAGAACTCAGAAAACATATAATTTAGGGGGCAATAAGTATGTTTAAATCCCTTGAAAATGCTGACCTAATTCATGACCAGTTCCATATCACAGCTGTATACTGATGATATGAGACAGAGGTTGTGGAACAGTTTCTATAAAACAATTATATTTAGTCATTTGTCTCAGAGAAAAGTAAAAATGAAATGGGTGAACAGAGATTCCATTATTTAAATTTTCTTTAAAAATTGTAAATGAAGCATTTTATTTGTCCTTTGTTGACTGAGTTAGTCCCACTAGTAGTTTCTTTTCAGGTGATACTAAAGGTGGAATTTATAGTACAAGGGGAAATTTAGCCAGTAAATTTGGGAACTTCCCCTACTCTTGGTAGTAGAGGGAAGAGTTTGTGTGTGACACAACTGCCTTCCTGTTCCCATTCCAAGCATGGAGGAGGCCCAAAAAGAACAGGGAGAAAATATGGCTGATTCAGCTTTTGCTGAAACTGAAATGAAAGTTGTTGAAAATGCAGCTGAAATGGTAGAATCGCTACCGGAAATGTTCTCAAATGATTTTGGAGGAGAGAAAACATGTTTTCAAATGGAGAAGAGGTCAAGGAGGAAATGGAGGTGAATGCAGAGGTGGAAGTGGATTTGGAGAAAAATTTCCAGAAAAATCTGTTTGCATCAACAGAAACAGTAGAATATGCATTGCTTCAACCCTCCAGTTTGGAGGGTTGCAGGATGATTATCTGGAGGAGATGATAAACCACAGTGAGCCAAAAAGTTGAGCTGCAGTATCCTGGAGTAAGATTATGGAGAAAATGGTAGAAAATGAGCCAGAGAAAGTTCTAGAGAAACAGTCTTATGCTGAAACAGTGAGAGAAACTGCCAAAGAGGAGAGGGAAGAAAAGGAAACAGAACAAATCTGTTGCCTGGGTGAGCAGTAAAAAGGAAGAAGGTTTGGACAGATATGAGGTATAGGAAAATGTTATGGTACTACTGGGTTTTAAAGTTGAAGAGTTAAGAGCTTTCATTTTTATTAACAAAGAAACATTTTGTGACTTGATATTTGAAAATGGGCAGGCTATGGATCATTTTGGTGGGTTTATGAAAAAAAGAAAACAGACTTTCCATGATCAGAATATGTTGTACAACCCTTTTTTTAGACAAACAAAAAAAGAGTTTTGATTCAGTTTAGAATTGAAGTGGAAGCAAAAGAACTGAAAGAACATCTGTTGACAATATGTAAATAGATGGACACTACTAAAATAAATGACAAAAGAAGATTAGGACTGGGGGATGGGAATGTGGAGTAATTTTAAAAATGGTAAATGACAATGTGATACATATACCTAGTATTATTAATGTTCATGGCAATAGAGAGTTTGTGAAGTACACAGGACAACCTAAAATGCAGTATTTTTTGTGGAAAGAATAATCATTTAATTAATGAATGTGACAAAAAAAGATGTTATTTATGTGGTCAGACAGCCCATAATGCAAAGAAATGTGAATTAAATTCTAAAAAAATGTGGCAATGCAGGACATTCAGGGTTACAGTGTGAGACAGAGACACAAGAAAATGAAAAAAAAAGAAATTGTAGAAAAAGAGAAAGAAGAGGATGTTGTACAGGAAATTATACCACAAATGAAAAATGTAGAAGATGCCCATAACATTAAACGAAAAGATAAAGACAAAGAAAAAAATAGATGAGACAGGTGAAGAAGAGTCAGAGTGGCATACTGTATGGTAAAAGGCAAGAACAATTCTATAGGAAAAAGAGTTAAGGAAAAAAGTTTAAAAACATTATGGTAAGAAAAAATAAAAAAGGTGAGGGTTAAAAACATCTTTAATATAACTGTTCAATAAAGCTGAAAATATTAGCTTTAAATGCGAACACTATGAAAAATATGAAGAGAAGAATTAATATTATGTATTGCTGTGCAGCTGTAGATGCTCAAATAATAGTGTTAGAAGACATTAGACTGTTAACAGGAGAAGAAAGGGTACAAACAGAAAGGCTTTGGAATGGTACTATTATTTGGAATATAGGTAAAGAAACATGTTCAGGTATATGTATATTGTGTAAAGAGAATATAAACATATTAGATATAACAATAATAGAACTAGGGAGAATAATAGTAGTTGATCTGAGATGGAAAAGTATATATATATATATATATATATATATATATATATATATATATATATATATATATATAGCCTTATATGCATATGTGACAAAAAAGACAGCGAAGCAACGGTTTAAAAGTATACTTATGTTTCTGTAAACTTGGATATAATAATCGTAGCTGCCTTTAATTGTACCCTAAGGAATAAAAAGAAGGACTGTAATGTTAAAATAGTTACAGAAATTATGAGAAGTGGACAATTAAAGATATGGGGGAATAAACACTGGACATATAAAAGGAATGAAATTAAGAAAGAAATTGTTTACTTTTTAATATCAGAAAGTTTAAACATTACTCAAAAAGGAATACAATATACTGGATTTTCTGATCATGTGGCTATTTGGATAAAAATTCATGAAAATGAGGAATATATTAAAACAGGAAAACTAATAAAAATAATTAATGAAAAATAATTGGATATAGGAGAAAGAAAAGAGCTTATGTAATTATGGAAACAACATATTAGAATGAGACCTTTCTATGAAAATTGGACTATTTAGTGGATACAACTTAAAAAGAATCATAGAAAGGTATTTTTAGAAAGTGTAGAAGAGAAGAGAAAAAGAAAAAAGGGAATACAGAGTATTAACTGAATATTTTTTTAAAGGTTTAATAAAAGGATAGAATATTATATGAAAAAGAGAAGTATACAGAGTCTGCATGTCCTCCTTGCATTCATGTGGGTTTCCTCTGGGTGCTCCAGTTTCCTCCCATGTTACAAAGATGTATCAGGAGCATTTCTCCTTGGGGCTCTGCTGAAAATTGACTTGTTTCAAGTCGCACTTTCCCGATAAACAAATGCTAAATATATAAGCAAAAATATTGCTTACAAGGGAAAAAGAAGTAGCACCATATTTATGTAAAATAATGAAAGATAAAAAATAATAAGAGAATTAAAAAAATGATGAAGGGAAACAAGTTAAGAAGCAAGAAGGAATATATAAAGCAATTAAGAGGTATGTATTAGATTTATATGGCAAAGGAGAAGTGTACATAGTACAAATTTGTGATAGTGAGAGGTTTAGTAAAGAAAACAATGAATATTTAGAGAAAAATAAATATAAAGGAGTTGAATGAGATTATGAAAGATATTAACATAAATTCAACCATAGATTAGATGGGATAGAATATAATATATATAAAGAAAAGGAAGACTGGCAAATATGATTTTTATACAAGTGATGAATGAATGGATAGAAGCAGGGATTAAGTACAAGGAAATTTGTATGGGGGTTTTAAAATACATGTATAAGAAAGTTAATAAAGATGAGATCAAAAATTGGAGACTGATAACGTTAAATCATATGGACTACAACATTTTTATGAGAACAATAGCTAAAAGAATACAATGTAAAATGGAAAGGTTATATGATCAAAATGTGTATGGGAGAAAGGGAAAGGGAAGTCAGGATTTGTTGTGGTTAATAAGAGAAGTAACTGATAACATTATTAATAAAAAACAAGAAGTAAAGCTTATGATAGGTGATGTAAGTAAGGCATATGATAACATCCAGTATGAAGCATTATGGAGAATTTTGCAGGAATACAAGTGACAATACTGGGTAAAATAGTTTATGGTGCAACCATTTATATGTTACCAGTGAGGTATGAAAAATAAATTATTATGACAATATTGTCATTCATTTGGGGGTCGAGACTAAACCCTGTAAAGAGAGAAATTTTATATATGGAAGAAGAGCAGGGGGGCTGGGATTGATAAACCCAATTGTCAGTGCAACATATTTAAATATGTATAAAGTATTAAAAGGAGTTATGAAAGACAATAAGAATTTGGTAGAGACAATAATGTATTGTAGATACAAGCAAATTTGGGAAGGTATGGAAATGAAGAAAAGAAGTATAAGTGTTGCTGATGAAATGAATTAAGTTTATAGTAAATTTGTGTTATGGAAATAAAAAAAAATGTAATGAAAAATAATAGAAAGGAATGGTATGTTAATACTATGAAATTGTTTAATTTTGTTGATCCATGGAAAGAAAAACAAGAAAGAAAAAAGCAATAATGAAGAGATATACAAATTATAAAAGAATTAAAGAATGTAACAATTTTTGTGGAGGCTGTCCATAGGTAAATTACCAGTAAAAGCAAATATGGCATACAAAAGTAAACAAGACACAATATGTAATAAGTGTAAAGAGTTTGAAACTACAGAACATGTATTTTTAAAATGTGAAAGAATTCAAATGTTGTGAAAGGAAGGTGCATAAACATGATTTGGTTAAAGATTATTTGAAATCTGAAATGTTAAATATGGACATGATAGAACACTGTTACTATGGAACAAGATCTCCACAAAAGGCAAAACAATGGACAGAATTATATTTTATGTAACATGGACAATTTGGAATTAGAGATTCAATGAGATCAAATACAATGGAAAATGGGCATTGACAAAAATATTGGAAAAAATATGGTTTTGGTTGTGGGTAAAAGGGTGAGGGGAGACAAAAAAGTTGATGTTTTTAATGTAAATAAAGTAAATATGTGAATATGTAAATATATAAATAATATGAAATGTATGAATGTTTACAAATAACCCTCCCCCCTACTCTTTTTGATATGTTCAGTGGTATCTTTTACATTCACCTGAGCTACCACCATCTCAGGCAGATGGAACATCAGATTAATGCCACATCCAAGGGACAAAATTGTTAACTAAATTGCCTTTCATCTCCATTGTGAGACTTCCCAAGAAGTAGGAAGTAGGGAACAAAAATGTTTGATTTAAAGCATTCATTTTAAATGCATCTCCTTTCATGAACCACAGACTTCCTGAGTCATGGAAAAGAGCCCTGCACAAACAGACTACTTAATATATGAGGTTTTGAAAAAGTATTACCTCTTGCAAACTTAGACTATAACATATATTTCTGGTGCTCTGTTTTGTTTACTTCCTTAATAGCTGAAATTAAAAAAAAAACAAACAAACAAAAAAATAAATAAATAAAAAAGAATCGTCTGCTTTTAGTGGCAGTATCAGACAGTTTGAGGTCATTAGAAACTCAAATTCTGCTAACACAGTGCTGGGCCAGGTATACACCTTGTATGCTTATGGCATGCATTTCAAAATGAAAAAGTATTTTGTACAAACAGATATTAGAATTTAAATTACAGAAAAAATAGTACCATGCTTATTTTACGTTTTTATTTTATTTATTTATTTGCAGTTTGTTAACCAGGAAAGTCCATTGGGCCGATGTGAGACCATTTTCAATGGAGGCCTGAGGAGAAAAGCTCCTAAATACAGTAATTCTATATCTACATTAAAAACTCAAAATTCAGCATTATTATATTTACAGTAATGACAAGGAAGAAATGCAAATAAGTTTCAAATAATATACAATATGAAGAAGACATATAAATCAATAGTTCAACTTGAAATATGCAATCAGCAGTTTTTTTTGTGAAATATGAGAAGATTTGTAGAGAGAAGTAAATATATTGAGCAGGAGTAGGTTTTAGGATGATTTAGAGATGAGAAGGAGTGAAAAAGGGTGGAAAGTGTCAGGCAGGATGGGAGCAGGAGCATTCCCAGAGAGAGGAGAGCTAAGTGTGGAGTAAGGTCTTAAAGGTAGATAGATTCACTTAAATGAATTTTACTTTCAGGATGTGTACTTGTATTAAATTTTATTTGCTTAAGACTGATATTTCAGGAGTGTTTTATTTTCTGTACTGCAAAGGAAACTTATCACGGGACGTGTACCATGAAGGAGCAGGGGCTTTGTATTCTGAAACTGGTGTAAATTCAAAGATCCAGATTATGCCTATATGACTAGAATGTTTTAAATCCAATGAGGTATTGCAGAATGCTGGCTCTAATACAGAAATGCCATGAATAGTTGTTTTATAACTTATCTTGAGGTTTTGCAGCCTCACAGTTAAGGGGGGGGGGGCTCCTGGATATACACCCTAAAAACTCTAATCTGCAACAGAGTAAAATACACTCACTAGAAAAAGCATCCTACCCAAAAGCATATTTTGCAAGATTTCCTGGGACTTCATTTTGGTTAAATAAGCAGTAACTTGTAAGTGGAGAATTTGTTAGCATTGAATATGGAAAGCTGGGCTTCTTGGGAAGGGTGGAAAGGAAAGCAATATGAACATTTAGAGGAAAGAGGGATTGGGTTACAGTAAACAGGCGGAGATTGACTGTTTTTGCATTCAACAGATCTGACCAAATCTTTTGAGTGGAGAAGTTACATAAAAAGGACTTGGGGGGCAGTTTATGTAGAACGCTAGTTGCAGCTGGATGGGATGCACTTATCCCTGGACTGAAGCAGTTCTTCAAGGAGAGATGCAGATGTATATGGTGGGCTGCCAGAGTTTATGCCAAAGTATTGCAAGGCTTTAGTGAGGGTGGTGGTGGGGATACTGCTCACAGCATGCATCAGTGTGCAGTATTAATGGGTGCACCCAAGAATTATATCCAAATATAAACAGAGAAGTAATTAGGTGGAAAATTAAACAGGAAATCATTAACATTTTAACCTAGTAGACTTCATCTGTCCAGCCATAAAATAACTCAGTTTGTCTGTCTGCTTGTTTTAGGTAACAATGGTGGCTAATAACAGCACAGTCTTCCCCACCTGCTTTGTGCTGTGGAGAGAGTTTTAGCAGAGTATATTTATTTAAAAGGATTTATATTTAAGGATTAAATGAAATATAGTCTGTCCACTTTCTAATACAATTGTTAAAAGTATTACTTTTTATTTTTCATTTGTCTGTAGAATTTAGTGTGATTTGAATTTTAATGCTTGCCTAATAGATAGTATTAAATATAAATGTTATTTAGCAACACACACTATACTCCAAAAATCCTAAATTTCAATTTGAGAGTGGAACTTTACAAATGTACCTGCTTTTGTGATGAACAAGTTTTTCTTCATCTGCAGGCACCATGTCCTAGGCATGGATATTGTTAGATACTGTCACACACAATGAAATGTCACTTGCTGCCTGGAACTGTAATTATTGAAAGAAGTTTGTATAGTACGAGGATCCATTTTCATATGTTTACTCTACACAAACAATATAAATAGTTGGGTAGACATTTCAGAGCTTGTTTGATTTTTAAGCAAATGCATTCATTAGTACCATGAGACTTGTGTATCGTTTCTCCTTATAAATACATTTAATCAACCAGCAAAAATAGATAAATATTCATATGAGAGCATTTTTACTTCTTAAGCAAATAATATTTTTCTTTATTTATTGTAGGATACTATTGCCTAGAGGGGACATCAGGAAGACCTGGGTCAGAATTTCTTTGTCCTAAAGGTTTCTACTGTCCTGAAAAGACATCAGAACCTCACAGCAATCCTTGCCCTGCTGGGACATACAATGATCAGCTTGGCCTGGCTATCCAAGGGGGCTGTCGTAAATGTTCAGATGGGCTTATTTGTTCTGAAGGTAAACATTATTTAATTAATACTTTCATTTTAAAGTTATAGACAGTTACAACATTGACAGTTCTCCCAAACACATGAAAGGTAAATGCAGAGTCCTTTGTAAAGCTTAGAAAAATACAATAGTTTCCATAATCTAATTTCATATTTATATAGTAACAAAAATGACATGATTTGTCCTTTGTAGTTATTGTTGTTGTTGTTGTTGTGTCTTTTGGCTTATCCCGGTTAGGGGTCGCCACAACGGAACTCCGGTCCGCTAATGTTTGGTAGTGTTTTTTTACGTGCTGAGTTACCAGCCCTGACGCACAACCTTCAACGAAGTCATGCCCATTCACGCATGCCTCCACACAGAAGACGCTCTAGCTGAGAATCGAACAGGACAACGTCTTGCTGTGAGGCGACAATGCTACCGCAGCACCACTACCGCGATTTTGTCCTTTGTAGTATTCATTTAAAACAGAATTTCTGTAGTCAGACAAACATAAATTACTCAAACAATGAATGGAATATTAGTGTCAGAGTAACAGAATTACAAACCTGAAGATTTTGAGACCAGCAAAGTGAAAGTAGATGAAAATGACTTTTCAGTGGCTCTTTTCCTTGTATATAACCTTGTTTTAAGTTACTAACGCCAAACAAGAATAAGTATCCCCTCCATTCTCATTGCTGAAGTCAAAATTCTGAGTTGCACAGTTCTGAGGTCACTGTATGTTACCTATGTAAAATTACTCAAACAGTATACTGCTTAATAATAGGATTTTTAAATACTTGACTTTAATTCATGAGATTTGGAAGTTTAGTGGGTGGCCACGGTGGTGCAGTGGTTAGCATTGTCGCCTCACAGCAAGAGGTTCTCCAGTTCGATCCTTAGCTGGGGTGCCTTCTGTGTGGAGTCTGCATGTCCTCCCTGTGGTCACGTGGGTTTCCTCCGGGTGCTCCGGTTTCCTCCCACATCACAAAGACATGCTGCAGGTGGATTGGACACTCTAAATTGGCCGTGTGTGTGTGTGCCTTCTGTGGAAGGTTGGGTGCCGAGCTGGCAACTCGACACTGTAAAACTCCACTGCCAATCATGAGCGGACAGGTGATCCGCTGTGGGGACCCCTAACCGGGAAAAGCCGAAAGAAAAAGACTATGTTAGGCAAATGGTCTCCAGCAACTCTGGGACATGCTAATCCCTCGTCAGCTAAACAAGCCCTCAGAGAAGGAGTAAAGCATTAACTCCATGAAAAACTGTTCATTTCACCATAATGCTTGTAGTGAATTTCAGCATTTCTTCTCTTTAGATGTTCATTGTTATCTTACACGAGTTACTAAACCCAGTACAGTATAAATGTATGCATTAGAATTTTCAATGTGTGATGCATCCTATTTTAGGTGTTCTTGAATATCTATTTTTCAGTAACCATTTCTTTAACTGCAAATTATTATTCTTTGGTAAATTTAGATTACTGACACTGATTACTGATTACTCTGGCAAGATTCTGGCCTTTCTGGATGGTGCTGTCTGCAGAATGCATCAGCCTTTCACATGCCTAATGTTTACCACCGATAACTGCTACCAGAATACATTTCCACTGAGATTGCATTACATAGAACTTGGTTTTGTTATGTTTGAGCAGAAAATGATCACTATGTTTTTGCCAAGAAAGTCATAACTTGTTCAACAAATACAATTCACTAATTTTCATCTCTTGCACACTGATAAAACCTGTTTTAGTAAGTTTTCTGGTCCAGGAGACTGTTATTCTTATAAGTGAAGTTGAAGAAAAATCTGACAGTTTCTAATATATGCTTGAACACATGGTTAAAAACATTGAATATATATTTCATCAAGTGTAGATGAAGTATTGCCTTTTTTACTCTAAGGACAATTTCACACAGATTCTCTCTTCAGAAACTGAGTAATTTGTACATGTACATACTTTACTGTGTCAAAATAAAGTCAAGAATGTGTGAAGCATTGCTTTTTGCTACACACCGAGGTAAATTAATTAAGTCTCATTCTTACTGGAGTAATTGAATAATTTGTACCTATGATGTCAGCTCTGTGAAAATAATAATAAGTTAGAGAGGCCTTGTTATTAGTAGCAATTTTGCAACAAACTATGGAGTGGTTTGTATGAGATTGAAGTTTCTGCAATCTTAATATATTTACAATGTACTGGCATCACCTGACTGAAATATTTGTTAAAGGATGAGTCAATTACATATTTGCAGCAAAGTCATTAAAATAGCTTTCTCTTATAGACCAAAGTCCTTAAAATAGCTCTTCAACAGTAAAGACATGAAACTGGTACTGTGCAGAGGCTTTGTTAGTGGAAGAACTCTCTTACTATAGCACCTGGAGGTTGGATTCTCCATTGTCTTTATATAGTGATTATCAGAGTTGTCATTTCATTTGGTATGAGAAGCTAAGTGGTGCATTATCTCTGATCCACTAAGCTGAATAAATTCATAATGCTGCCTGTACAGCTGAACTTGCATAAATGAGGACACACAAACAAATGCGTATGGGAGTATTTCACACACATAGATATATTTGTACTCTCAGGTAGACATCTTGAATCCCCTTAGAGATAATCAATTGGTTTCAGCCTAAGAAGTAGAAAGTTCAGTACAAAATTATTACATCTTACCTGTATATATATATATATATATATATATATATATATATATATATATATATATATATAGGTATATAGATATATATAGACATATACATGCATGTTAAACATTTCTCTCTCTCTCTCTCTCTCTCTATATATATATATATATATATATATATATATATATATATATATATAAAATATATGGGATTTAGCTTTAGTTGGTCAACTAACTCAGATGTTGACATCCTGAACGTAAACCATTTTACATCGAAAATGGAAACATCAACTTCATAGTACGCATGCAGTGAGGCTGCTTCTCGGGACATGCAAATATTACTTAACAATAACATAAAAAACATCCCCCACCCCCCTACTAATTATATATATATACTAACTCCAAGGCTGCACAATCTCCAGGGAAAGGGAATATTCCCCTACCCAGAGATTGTCAATCTTGCACACCTGTCAACTATCTCTAAAGTCAATCAAATGTGGTCAGTTAAACAGATGATGTCCAAAAGCCCTGTCGACCAAACCAGTGTAGAATGGTACAAGGTCTATGGTGTTGTGTGTGTACTGTAGGACTGTACAGGGTCTGTGGTGTGTGTATGTGTGCAGGTGTGCGTGTGCATGCGTGTGCGTGCATGTGTGTGTGCATGTGTGTGCGTGTGTGTATGTGTGTGTGTGTGTGTGTGTGTGTGTGTGTGTGTGTGTGTGTGTGTGTGTGTGTAGTGTAGAACTGTATAAAATCTGTGCTGCTGTGTGTGCACTTTACAGGGTTTGTGGTGTTAATGTGCATACTGTAGGAGTGTATAGTGTCTGTAGTGATATTAATACTGAAGGATTGTAGAGAATTTGTTTTGTGTGCGTAGTGTAGGACTGTACAGAATCTATGCTATGTGGGTACTGTTGGACTGTAAAGAATCTGTGCTGTGTGTGTACTCTACAGGGTCTGAGGTGTTGTGTGTCTTCTGTAGGACTCTACTACATCTGTTTTGTTATTTATGTTCCATACAACTTGAACAATCTATGGCCTTCACAAGGGCTGGGCTGTTACGTGCATTCTGTAGGAATGAGCTGTTTCTGTTGTGTTATTTGTGTTTATCTAGGTACGTACTTACTATAGGTGTATTTAAGTTCTGTAGTTTTGTGTGAATCCTGCAGTCCTACAGTACATACTTACTGTAGGACTGCAAATAGTCTGCCGGTTTGTAGATGAAATCTAAGACTGCATATGGTCTCTAGTATCATGCATGTTCTCAGGGTAGTAGGATAATGCAGGATCTGTGTTGCTACATGTATGCAATAGCATTGTACATGGCCTGTGGTGTTGGTATTATGGTACGTACTGCAGGTTTGTACTGGGTTTAAGGTATTATGTATGCACTGCAGAAATGTACAAGGTCTTTAGAGTTAGGTGTGTACTACAGGATTTTATAGGATTTGTAGTTTTACATCTGTATTGTGGCATTCCAAAGAGCTATGGTGTGTGTTATGCAGAAGAACTGTACAGGATCATTGGTGTTGTGTGTACCACTGGAATATACATGGTCTGTTATGTGTGTACTGTAGGACGGTAGTGGATCTATATCCTATGTATGTGACTCTACAGACATGTTTACTTGTATGGCTGTACAGGATCGCTGGTGTTATGTGTATAAATGCAGGGCTGTAGATGTCAGTAGGATTATGTGGGTAGTGCAGGACTGTACAGTGCTGTATTAACTACAGGACCAGACAAGATCGTGGCTACTATTGGACTGAACTGGTCAAGGTCTGTGTTAATATGTGTTACTATAGGACTTGCAGGATATGACATATTATATTTGTATTGTAGGACATTGCACGGTCTGGGGTGTTATGTAGTTTTGGGATATACAGTGTGGTATTATTTATGTATTATTGGACAGTAGAGGGCCTGTGGTATGCATGTTTTGCACAACTGCACAGGGGCTGTAGTGTTATGTGTCTACTTTACAAATGAGTACTTTAGGAATGTACTTTTGGTGTTATGTGTAATGTAGAATCGCTGAGCATTTGTGGTCTTATCTTTGTACTGTAGGAGATTGCATGTTTGAAGTATTGTGTGTAGTGTAGGAATGCACAGGGTCTGTGGTGTTACCTGCAAGTTGTGGAACAGTATAAAGCATGTGGTATTAAGTCTGTAGTACTGGGTTATCAATTTACTGCAGGAATGTATAGGGTTTGTGGTTTTATTTGGTACACCTGTGTACACTGTAGGACTGTTCAATGTGTATGGTGTTTTATGCACTTTGTGCTTGTACACAGTCTGTGGTATTGTGTATAATATAAGATTGTACATGGACTCTCTTGTTTGTATGTACTATGACTGTACAGGATATGTGGTGTAATGTGAGTAGTGTGGGCTTTACAGAATGTAAGTTGTATGTACAGTACCACTGTGCATTGTTGGTGGTGTTGTGTGTACTATAAGACTGTACATTGATATGTGTATGCAATGTAAGACTGTATAGCCCTATGGTTCAAATGTAACATTAGAGTGTCTGTTCTGTATGTTTTATACGAAATTTACAAAGACCCCATTGTTATCTGCATACTGTAGGACTGTATATGTTCTCTGAGATTATGATTTGATTAGGTGAAGAGATTCTTAATTTGATATGGTTTTGAAAAATTTTGGTAATGGTGATTGGGCTCATCTGAGAGGGGATTTATTATTTACTGGGATTAAGAAGTTGATACCTTTCTAAAATATTTGGGCTGTTACCAGTGTATGACAGAAGTAGTAGTATTAACACTTTTCCATTTGGGACCAAATTAGCTGCTTATTGTGGACCTTGGGACTTACTTTAAAGGGGAATACTTGGATTTTGCTATTGCTTTATCCATCACGGGGGTGGCAACCCACTTTGTGGATTTTTTACTTTTTCATAACAGAAGCTTTGCAGTATGTTCATTGACTGGCTTCATAGTAGTTTCACTGACTGGCTTTGCAGTAAGTTCACTAGCTTTACAGGCAGTTCACTGACTGGCTTTACAGCTGGTTCACTGACTGGCTTTACAGGCAGTTCACTGACTGACTTTACACGTGGTTCACTGACTGGCTTTACAGGCAGTTCACTGACTGACTGATTGCTTAACACTCCTTGCTTTACATTCTGTTATGTTTGACTTTATGCCATGTCTGGCTGAGGTGCTCACTGCTGCCTACAGAAGAAGAAAGCAAACTATTGGTTCCCCATCTTGGATAAAACCTGGTGCTGATTTTGAACCTTGGGGATTTACTTTGATAGAAAATATTTGGATATGTTGCTGCCTTGCCTCTTGCAAACAGAAAGGTGGCTAACATGCAATTTCCGTTTTTTTTTTTTTTCCTTTTTGTTAAAGGAAGCTCACTTGTGGGTTTTGTTAACATTTTATGGTGAGTTCAATGCCACTACATTACCCTGAACTTAAAGAAGAAGGCAGACTGCTGCTTTTCTTTATGGTACCAAACTAGCTGCTGGTCTGGACCTTCTGGTAGGATAGATACTTTTCACAAAGTATATGGAACTTATGTAATGAGTTCCATCTCCATACCAAAGTAACTCCCTTAATCCCTTAAAAGCCAGCCTTTAATGACTGGATGGGTATTTAAAAAGTCACCTGTGGGCCATCGTCTCAGGCCCTTACAGAAAGAAGTAACAGGTAAGTGGATTTCCAAGGCCTAGGCTTCTAATGGTCTGCTGGACTAATTGCTATGAACCTATGAACCTATCTATCCACCTAGCATTGTTAAACTACATTTTTGAGGTTTATAATGATCTTTTTGCAGGTGTTTAATGTTTTATATTTTTGACTTAAGTAGCAGACTTTGTTTATAATGGGATCATATTTTATCCCTAAAGGTAATAAAGGATTTGAATGACTCTGTTAATCACAGTGGCACTGTATGTTTTATTCTGAAAGACTTCAAGAGGTTTAGAGTATCTTGACACCTTAAATGTTTTTTTGTGAAGTGTTAATACAGTGTCTTGTTTAGGCAGATCATCTATATTACTGGCTGGCTAGAGGATGATGTTATGATTTGAAAAATGCTTTCAGGAGAGTCTTTTGGCAGTAACAGTGCATATCATTTTTTTACATCACTCTTTTAAGGTGCATAGATATTCATTATTAATTATAAACAGAATATATAATGGTATTTGTAATGTTAGATTTTATATGGATAGAAGAGAAGGAACATGAAATCACTGACTTTACATACAATAATAGAGTCTAAATCATTTTAAGGTCTTGCTAGACAAGTGGTTTAGTCATTGATATGCAAACCTTAGAGACCCAGATGCAAAGTCCTTGGCAACCTCATCTGAGGTTGTGACTCTGTTTTTCTGAAAAACATTGTAAAAGAATCAATAATATATTTAGCATCAGGTGTCAGATATCATTGTTTATGTGATGATCACCTGATCTGCCGTCAAGATGCCACAATATGTATGATCTTTGAATTTAATGATGAGAACTCTAAGGTGCTTTGTCTAAGGGATGAAAGTTTGATTTCACAACTTCAAATTTGAGAGAAGGTGAAGTTTTAAGGATGGAACTAATTAAGTTCATCACTTTCATAAAAGTTAGGTTTTTAGGCCAGTGAATTATAACTATTTTTCGATTAATGAAGGATGCCTTATAGTACTAAATTATCTTAGTTTCCCCTCTGATGCTGTGCTGTCCAGGCTCCAGAACTTGCCCCTTCTACATTTTTGTTGTTGCTCGGGCTCCTACCAATCCCGCCCTAACCTCCTGAAAATCTCCCCTAAACTATCTGGATAAGAACCGGCTATCAGACACCAAATCCAAAGCTGTAAGGCCATTGTGCTCCCTGAGTTTTTCCTCAGCAAGGACTATTAAGAAAATTTTTGTTGTTGCTCGGGCTCCTACCAACCCCGCCCTAACCTCGTGAAAATCTCCCCTGAACTATCTGGATAAGAACCGGCTATCAGACACCAAATCCAAAGCTGTAAGGCCATTGTGCTCCCTGAGTTTTTCCTCAGCAAGGACTATTAAGAAAATTTTTGTTGTTGCTCGGGCTCCTACCAACCCCGCCCTAACCTCCTGAAAATCTCCTCTGAACTATCTGGATAAGAACCGGCTATCAGACACCTAATCCAAAGCTGTAAGGCCATTGTGCTCCCTGAGTTTTTCCTCAGCAAGGACTATTAAGAAATTTTTTGTTGTTGCTCGGCCTCCTACCAACCCCGCCCTAACCTCCTGAAAATCTCCCCTGAACTATCTGGATAAGAACCGGCTATCAGACACCAAATCCAAAGCTGTAAGGCCATTGTGCTCCCTGAGTTTTTCCTCAGCAAGGACTATTAAGAAAATTGTTGTTGTTGCTCGGGCTCCTACCAACCCCACCCTAACCTCCTGAAAATCTCCCCTGAACTATCTGGATAAGAACCGGCTATCAGACATCAAATCCAAAGCTGTAAGGCCATTGTACTCCCTGAGTTTTTCCTCAGCAAGGACTATTAAGAAAATTGTTGTTGTTGCTCGGGCTCCTACCAACCCCGCCCTAACCTCCTGAAAATCTCCCCTGAACTATCTGGATAAGAACCGGATATCAGACACCAAATCCAAAGCTGTAAGGCCATTGTGCTCCCTGAGTTTTTCCTCAGCAAGGACTATTAAGAAAATTTTTGTTGTTGCTCGGGCTCCTAACAACCCCGCCCTAACCTCCTGAAAATCTCCCCTGAACTATCTGGATAAGAACCGGCTATCAGACATCAAATCCAAAGCTGTAAGGCCATTGTACTCCCTGAGTTTTTCCTCAGCAAGGACTATTAAGAAAATTGTTGTTGTTGCTCGGGCTCCTACCAACCCCGCCCTAACCTCCTGAAAATCTCCCCTGAACTATCTGGATAAGAACCGCTATCAGAAACCAAATCCAAAGCTGTAAGGCCATTGTGCTCACTGAGTTTTTCCTCAGCAAGGACTATTAAGAAAATTTTGTTGTTGCTCGGGCTCCTACCAACCCCGCCCTAACCTCCTGAAAATCTCCCCTGAACTATCTGGATAAGAACCGGCTATCAGAAACCAAATCCAAAGCTGTAAGGCCATTGTGCTCCCTGAGTTTTTCCTCAGCAAGGACTATTAAGAAAATATTTGTTGTTGCTCGGGCTCCTACCAACCCCGCCCTAACCTCCTGAAAATCTCCCCTGAACTATCTGGATAAGAACCGGCTATCAGACACCTAATCCAAAGCTGTAAGGCCATTGTGCTCCCTGAGTTTGTTCTCAGCAAGGACTATTAAGAAAATTTTTGTTGTTGCTCGGGCTCCTACCAACCCCGCCCTAACCTCCTGAAAATCTCCCCTGAACTATCTGGATAAGAACCGGCTATCAGACACCAAATCCAAAGCTGTAAGGCCATTGTGCTCCCTGAGTTTTTCCTCAGCAAGGACTATTAAGAAAATTTTTGTTGTTGCTTGGGCTCCTACCAACCCCGCCCTAACCTCCTGAAAATCTCCCCTGAACTATCTGGATAAGAACCGGCTATCAGACACCAAATCCAAAGCTGTAAGGCCATTGTGCTCCCTGAGTTTTTCCTCAGCAAGGACTATTAAGAAAGTATGTGTACTCCTGTAAATGTTTGCTACTTCTAAATTTGATTCTATCAGGTCGCAGTGCACTCCCCTGCCAGGCTAGCCAGCAGCCACTACCCCCCTCTTTTGCTGCTTTCATCTCCTAGTTACCACCTTACTTTTTACCCCCTCTTTACTGCTCCTATTCTAGCTCTCACCTTATTCTTTCCCCTTCCCTGATCCTGATAGCCCCCTCCCCCTTTACCTGTTCCTCTCCCTGGGGTCACTGCTATTTTAGACCATCTGAACACTTGGGGGTGCTCCCCTACCTTTCCACCGTCACTACTTCCTTACCCCTCCTTCCTCTTGTCCACTAAACTGGCCCTTTAACTCCTTTCCTCTGCTCTCTCCCTCACTGCTGTCCTAGATTTACCTACCCACTCTTAGCTTATACTGCCCTCCTCTACCCTTTTTCCTTGGAGTTTTTTTCTTTTTTTTTTTTTAACGTCTCACTCTGTCCCTCTCCTCTGCATCTACCCTCCACTCCACTTCTCTGTAGATCTTTCTTCCCATTTTACTCTCTGCGAGACTTACCTTAGTCTATTCACTCCTTACTGATTGTCTTCCTCTCTTTCTCCTCCTCTGACACTACAGTCATCCAATACGCTGATGACTCCACCCTAGTTTGTTCTGCCTCCAACCCTTCTGAACTTCTGTCCAAAACTCAAAAAGCTTTCTCCACTACTGAAAAGTGGATGCACCAAAACCATCTCTCCCTTAACTCCAATAAATCTAAAATACTAATTTTCCTTCCTACCAGGGCATCTTCCTTTAACAAAAACTCGTTCAATGTCCAAAGCCTAACCAACACTCCTATAGAAGTGGTCCCTTCCGCAAAACTCCTTGGCATCACCATTGATGAACAGCTCAAATTTGATCTCCACATTCAACAAAACATAAAGAAAACCCACCAAAATTAGGTATGCTCTACAGGAATAATCAATTTCTTTCTAACTCCTCTAGGCATACCTTAGCCATCACCTACCTCCTCCCCTCTCTCCTTTATGGTGCCCCACTTCTAACTAATCTTTCTGCTTCCAACACCTCAAAACTCGAAGCTTGCTATAATAAGATCTCTAAATTTGCCACCAAATCCAAAACCTGTGCTCACCACTGCCATGCCCTACAATCTCTAAACTGGTTAGAACTTGCCTAACTACCTTGACTATCTCCAACTAACTACCGCTCACAAATTAATATTTTATCCAGAAAAATGCCCTGCCTTATCTAACATCCTTCCCCCTTACATCCCTAACCGATCTCTGAGATCTGAACACCAAAACCTAATCTCCATTCACAAACCTAAGCATCCCGCTGGCCAGCTCCTACTCTCCTTCTCTCTTGGTAGAAAATGGAACTCCCTCCCACCTTCTCTTAGGACCATCCCTAACTCTGATTCTTTCAAGACCCATCTTTTCTTACACTTATCCTCCAAATGGAAATGTCCTTGCTTTCACCCAGTATAAATTCTAGAAACTTTCTCCACCTTGACCTCTATTCTCTAGCACCAATCTACTATATACTCTCTTAATTTCATTCTATGATCCCCCTATATGGTTATAGCTAACTTTCAGTGGACTGTAAGTATGTAAATACTGTTCATATGTAGCAAAAAAAAAAAAAAAAATATTTAACTTTTTTTTTCTTTGCAGACTCTGCATCTTGGACATTGTACTTTTATGATTGTATTTTATGTAATCCTTACTGTATTGCCTACTACTGCATCTCACATACTCTTAACTGTTTGTGACATTGTATTATCATCCATTACTGTATGTAACCTTGATTGTACTGTTTTTGGAGCTTTTCTCCCCGGGCCTCCACTGAAAATGGGTACTTCTTGGCTCAGTGGACTTCCCCGGTAATCAAACTGACATAAATAAATAAATAAATAAATGTTTAGCCAAATTTTCTTGATAAAACACAACATCATCTGCATACAAGGTGGTTGAGATCTGTTCATAGCTGAATGACACGTTATTTGTAAGCCTAAGGATCAGATACCATTTTCTCATTGGGGAGACCATTAGAATGTTTAATAGTCATTATTGTTGCAACACCAGTAATGTTTTATTAGTGTGTAATGGCAGGGGATGCTCTGTGAGTTAGCAATTTACATTGATTAGCTACCGATCTGGTTGATTTAGAAAAATGAAAAAGGTTAGAGTGAGAAAAGAAATAATAGCAGTTGCATGTTTTGTTATATGATTAATACATGTGAGTGATGAAACTCTTAGTACCAATGCTGTTTTATAAAGTTGTCTGACTTTACAGATTACCAGTTTGTATGTTTGTTCTTCAGCCCCAATTTCCTCGGCCCAAAGAAGAATATTTGTGTAAGGAAAGGATACTGTTGTGATGTGCAGACCTTACTTTGAGGTAACTCCTGCAGTGCAGGTCATGCTACTAAGGTATGCACCAGTGTGATAAATGATGGGACGCTAGGTGAGAGAATAAAGGCTTATAAGGATGGTTAACCAGTTATTATACATGCAATGAAGGTGAGAATTACAGGTGAATACAGACTTTATATCTATCTATATATATATATATATATATATATATATATATATATATATATATATATATATATATAGATATATATATATATATATATATATATATATATATATATATATGTATATATAGATATATACACATATATATATATACACATATATGTATATGACGTTATGAAGTATTCGAACAACATATGTTCAATACTTCATAGTTCGGTAGAGTTAACGTTATCATTGAGAATGGACTGTGCATTCACAATTATAACGTTCGCTCATGTAAGGGATCGCGGTACAGTGCGGTTAGGGAAATACAGCCCTTTCCTCACTGTAGTGCGATCTCGGAGTTGGAATATTAAGTTAGGGGGTTGTGGGGGGCAGGGGGGCTTGCCCCCCTGCATAGATGTGAGTTTAGGCTAGTTAGGTAGGGAGTTAAGGGAAGGGTGGGAGTGCTGTTGATTGTCGAAAATGTCGCTCGTGACATTTTCGACAATTAACAGTTGTTTTCGATATTAGGTGCATACGGAAATGTTCATTTCCGATGTTGAAATTCGAAGTTTCGTACACGTTTTGTTTTTATTTTCAAATTTTTTATAGTAAACCATATACATATATATATATATATATATATATATATATATATATATACTAGCTGTACCCGGCCACGCATTGCTGTGGCTCAGTCTGGTTAAATGGAAAAGAAAGAAAAGAGAAAGTGCACGTTTCTAATATGTTTAATTTCACAATGCTTGTGGGTATACAATATTTTTTGTTGTTCCATTGTCTGTGCAAATATAGAGATTGTCTGGTTTGCCGACTCTTGAACATGCAACATATAATTGTCCATGTCAGAAGCAATCCGTGTGTAGATCTAAACCGCACAATTCTAAAGATTGGCCCTGAGCTTTGTTGATGGTGATTGCAAACGCCAATCGAATTGGGAATTGCAATCTCTTAAATTGAAATGGCATATCCGTTGGAATCATAGGAATGTGAGGAATGAGGACATGCATGAGCCTTTGAAATGTCCTGTCAAGATTGTTGCTTCCATGACGTTGCTCATTAATTTTTTTACTGCAAGCCGTGTGCCATTGCAAAGCTTTGGCTGGTTGATATTTTGCAACATGATAATTGTCATGCCGATTTTCACTTGCAGTACGTGCAGTGGCATCCCTGGCAGATCGAGTGAATTCAAAAATTCTGTTGGCTAATTAACCGCTTCATCTGCTTCCACAACAGTGTCGACGGACTTGTATGTGACTGCCTCGCTTTGAATGTTAGACTGAATAATATTAAGTTTGTAGACGTCTTTGTTCTTGGCCGCAAGAATAGCTCGTTCAGTCAGCCAGTTGTGATTCTTATAATTGGTTTGAATATTGGGAAATACTTTTTCAACCAATTCTTCTTTTGACGTCACTAAATTGCAGAAGTTATGAGGCAATGAAATTCGTCCTGAGGTTAGATAAACCGACACCTTTCCATTCCCAATTTCCAGCAATTGATGTGAGAATATCTCAGCTGATCGATCGTTTTGCAGCTGGACACGCATATTTGTAGTTAATTTTAACGTCTTTACGTGTCGCCACAAAGTAGAGTATTTCAGGCAAACATTTATTTCGTCTGCTGGTGTCGATCGAGGATAACGAAGCAGATCTGAAGCTGCAGAACGCGATCGCCGTGCTCGCAACCGTGCATCCTCAAGTCTGGCTGCACGTCGCTGTGCTGCTTCCTCGGCATGTATTTTAGCCATTCTTTGTCTGTTTCACTCGTTTACTGATGCCCGTTCTTCCTCAGTTTGATTTGCAATTACTCGTCGCACTACTTCCACTCCACGAGTACGACGACCTAAGTTTGATCTTCTGCGAGGCATTATTTGGATGAACTAAAGCAGATCGATTGCACTGAAAAAGAAATAAGAAAGTTATAAGAAAAACATATAAAATTGCATATTTGTATACAAATATATAGAATCCATAGTAGGTATATAAAAACACGCGCGTATTCGAATGCAATGTGTGACATCTATATAATAGTTGGTATATAAAAACATGCGCGTATTCGAATGCAACATTGTGTGAAAATTTCAAAGCAATCAGTGAAGAACTTTCAGAGATTTAAGATTTTGAACAAATGAACATTTACATTTATATATATATATATATATATATATATATATATATATATAGGGGTCTACCTGACAACACTGGCACATCACAACACCAACAACGAAATCACCGACACCACATAACCGACAGTTCACAAACACGAAACCTCACATGCCCGACAACGAAATCACCGACACCACATAACCGACAGTTCACAAACACGAAACCTCACATGTCCGACACACCATAATAATGACAATCAACAAACAAAACAAATCCCCTGTCCAAAAAGCACACACACAACACAAGCACACCAAAATCCTTACAAATCCACACTAAACCTCACATACACAACTATCTACAACCTTAACCCAAACCCTAACCCTAAGGTCCGTCACTATCGCACACTCACCTAACCTGCGCCCTAACCCTAACTCACTTAACCTGCCCCTAACCCAAAGACTATCACTACCGCACACTTACCTAACCCGCGCCCTAACCCTAACTCACTTAACCCGCCCCAACCCAAAGACTATCACTACCGCACACTTACCTAACCCGCGCCCTAACAATAACTCATTTAACCCACCCCTATCCCTACAGACCGTCAATATCGCACACTTACCTTACTCGCACCCTAACGTCCGTCATGACCGCATACTTACACAGCCTTTTCCCATGTCGGTGTTCTCAGCGTCGGTGTTTTCATCCATCGGACTTCTCAGTTGTCGATCTTCTGGCGTCGGTGTTCTCAGTGTCGGCGTTCTAAGCTGTCGACGTTGTCAGGTAGACCCATATATATATATATATATATATATATATATATATATATACACAGAGAAAACCACGATCCACACTTTGTTGAAATGCAAAGAAACAGAAGTTCTTTAATACAATAATCCTTTAACAATCAGTTGGTTGAGCGCTTTCATGTATAAAATACACTTCATCAGAACGAAGTAAAAACCTGAAAAAACAGTTTATATAGTTAAAAAAACGCCAAAATTAATTGAATAAATGCTACACCCTCTCCGTTTTCTTAAAAAAACAGTATACAATTGCACTAAATAGTACACTAAAAAACTCATAATATTATATAACCCTAAATTCAACAATAGCTATATTTTTTATGTAAAAATAAGTCAGTTAAAAAACATCTAATAGTTATTGAAACAAATGAAGTGGTAATATACTAGATGTAAAACAACAACTTGACACTTATGCAAACCACAGAAATTCGTATTAGTAAAAAACTACATGGAAAAAATAACAAAACATAACTGATATTAATATAGAACATACCCAAAACATAATATGAATGAAAATTCATAACAATAAACTGCATATGTTGTTAAAGTAAAAACTATAGCTTTCATAAAATTGTTTCTTTGTCCAGAAGTGGTATGTAATGTGTAGTCTCAAATAAGTATTGTATAAGTGGAAATATAATTAATTTAAAAAAGTTTTTTTTGTGTAGTAACCTTAAGTAGTTTTTTACTAATACGAATTTCTGTGGTTTGCATAAGTGTCAAGTTGTTCTTTTACATCTAGAATATTACCACTTCATTTGTTTCAATAACTATTAGATGTTTTTTAACTGACTTATTTTTACATAAAAAATATAGCTATTGTTGAATTTAGGGTTATATAATATTATGAGTTTTTTAGTGTACTATTTAGTGCAATTGTATACTGTTTTTTTAAGAAAAAGGAGAGGGTGTAGCATTTATTCAATTAATTTTGGCGTTTTTTTAACTATATAAACAGTTTTTTCAGGTTTTTACTTCGTTCTGATGAAGTGTATTTTATACATGAAAGCGCTCAACCAACTGATTGTTAAAGGATTATTGTATTAAAGAACTTCTGTTTCTTTGCATTTCAACAAAGTGTGGATCGTGGTTTTCTCTGTGGGCTTTGGTGTTTCTTCAGTTATTTGTTGTACCCACAGTGATCTTTTGGTATATATATACACACATATATATATATATATATATATATATATATATATATATATATATATATATAAACACACACACTATATATATATATATATATATATATATATATATATATATATATATATATATATATATATATATATATATATATATATATATATATATACACACACATATAAATACATACATACATAGAGGAAGGTGCATTTAGATCTTTTTGATATATTGCAAAACATTTCATCTGTAATATAATATAAACTTTCACAAGAACACCTTAGTCATTAGTTTTGGCAGTGCAGGTTAAGGCTGTAAGTTGTTAAACTGATTTCTATATGCAAGGGTTTGATTTCCTTAGCCTGCATTTGCCTACTGGGTGACTCAGAGTAAGTCACTTCAACCAGTCAGGTTAGGGCAGCTGGTCAGGCTGGTGAGGTTTTTCAATGGTCTCTTTGTTCATAGGTTTAGTAACTACCTGTGATCCTAAAGTGTATTACATTAGCATTGTGAAAGGTACAGTGTGCTGTTTAAACAGAATCTTTTAAGAATTCTAAGAAGTTATTTCATAGGTTCGTAGGTAGGTACTAGGCTATCGGCCCTGTGGCCTATATAAACCTAGCCAAAAAGTTCCCTGGCTTTCACCACCCAAGAAAATTATTTTCCTGTGCCCCTGTCAAGCAGTGCCGCAGAAGTGATCCCCAGGGTGAATTTTCTATTTCCCATCCAGTCATCAAGGTTTTTCTTAAAGAGGGCCAATAAGGAGCTTTGCTTGACATGAATGGGTAGTTTGTTCCAGAGTATGAGAAGTCTCTGTGACAGGAATCTATCCCTCCAGCATGTTCTGTTTATTGTGGTGACAAGGTTTAGGTCCCTGGAGCGTGTGGTTCAGAGAGATTGGGATTTCTTTAAGTGTAGCATGTCCAACAGCTCTGGGTTTGACATAGCTTTGTATGTTAGGCAGAGATCACCTCGGAGTAAGTGATATGTGTTGAGTCGAGCTGGAGTTTTTTGAGACGGTCTGTGTATGGCATCTGTTTGAGGCCGCTAATCCTCTTAGTGAGGTGTTTCTGTGGCCTTTCCAATTGTTGTAGGTGTCTTGTGAGATACATGCCAAACAGGGCATTGGACTCTATAATGAGTCTGATGAGGGATGAGTAGAGAGGAACAATGACCACCTTTTTTCTACAGGAGAACCCTTTTGTGATGAGGTGAGCCACGTAGAAGGATTTCCTGACTACTGTGGCGATATGGTTATCAAAGGAGAGACTACTGTCCACCTGTGTCCTGAGGTCTCATCACACTTTCAGTGTTTAGTGAGCTACTGCCTATGTGGTAGTTCATGGGTACCAAGTTTTTCCCAAAGGGGATGACAGTGCGCTTCTTGGCATTGAGCTTGAGGCCATGACTTTGACACCAAGCATCTGTCTCTGCGAGGCCCTTTTGTAGAATGTCTACATCATTAGGTGATTCTATTATGACTCCAAGTTTGCAGTCATCTGTGAACTTTGTTAGCCAAAGACCTTCTGTGTTGGCCTGCACTTCTGAGAAGTAGATGCTGAACAGGAGAGGACCCAGGACCGAACCCAGTGGTACTCCACTCATCACTGGTCTTAAGTCGGACATGGAGTTGGCTACTTTTACTGTTTGGGTTCTGTCAGTAAGCCAGTTGGCCACCCATCTTGTGACATAGGCATTTATGCCCAGTTTAGTGAGTTTATCTATAATTCCAGAGTGGGGGATGGTATCAAAAGCCTTGACGAGGTCAATATAGGCTGTGTGCACTACCTTGCCCTCATCTCTGGCTCTAGTGACTGCTTCAAATAAGTCAATCAGGTTTAGTAGACATGATCTACCTTTTACAAATCCAAACTGAGTGGGGTCCATGGTTTGGAGGTTACCTATGTCTTTGTTTATAAGCTCCAAGATGATACTTTCCATAGCCTTGCAGACCAGGCTCATCAGGCTAATGGGGTGGTAGTTTTTGGGGTCCATGTTGGCACCCCCTTTGTGGAGTGGGATAACCATCGCTGTGCGCCATTCAGGAGGCACATAGCCTGAGGTGAGGCTATGATTGAACATGGTACTTAGGTGGAGTGCCAATTCATTCTATAGTTCATGCAGTATGCAGCCTGGGATATTGTCTGGTCCCATGGATGCTGTGTTCTTGGCTTTGGAGAGTGCTGTCTTTACTTATTCATCTGTGATTACAGGGGCTTTGCATTCTTCCGGTATTAAGCTGGGCCCTTTGGAGGGTGAGAGGGGGGGTAAAGTTAGCAGTGAACCTATCTGCCAGGATGTTGTCAATATCGGTTGATTCTGTATATTTAGTGCCATTGTGCTGTAGCTCAGCGCAGATCTGACTGTTGCCATTGAGATTCTTGACATAGCTGTAGAATGCTTTGTGGTTGTCTTTTGAATAAGTGGCAATTTTATTTTCATAACTGGCTTTGGAGGATTTTATGAGGGATCTCAGCTTCTTGCTGAGGCTGACCAGGGAGTTCCTCCAATCTTGGGATTTTACTCTTTTTGCAACAGCTTCTTCCTTCTGTTGTAGAGTTTGTTTATGGCAGGGGGCCACCAGATTGGCTTCCTTTTTTGGAGGATAGCGTCTTGGTTCTGTTGGGGATGGCACGATCCATGCACTTGTGTATGTGCTTATACAGTGCATTAGTGTAAGATTCAGCAGTCGTACCTCTATTTTCCGTCTGCATGGGTGTCGTGAAGTTTGCAACTTCTGTCTTAAGTAGCATGAAGTTGGCTTTGGAGTAGTTTTTGATGGTGGTTTCCTTATTGGAGGGTGGGGATGGGATATGGATGTCTAGGGTAATTAGCTTGTGGTCAGATCTGACCAGCGAGGAATTAACCTCTGGCATGGAACATCGGTTACCCATATTAGTAATGACCAGGTCCAGGATATTGCTGCCCCTGGTGGGGGTGTGGACAAGCTGATCCAAGGCATTGGAATTTATGAATTCCAGAAAACTTTCAGCAAATGAGTTGGTACATGAGTAGTTTTCACAGCTGATGGTGTGGTAGTTGAAAGCGCCCATAATTAAGGCATTGGGTTGTACCTTAATATTTTCCAGTATCTTAAGAAATGAAGAGTGAGAATCCTGGGGCATGGTGGGGGATCTGTAACAAGCTACAACCTGGATTGCAGTCTTGCCCAGTGTTAGTTGCACTTAGATAATTCCGGATGCATTAGGTTGAGCAACTAGCCTGGAGGTGTGGATATCCTTAGTGAATATGAACACGCCTCCACCTTTAGTTTTTCGGTCCAGGTTAGGTGGCCAAAAGGTGTGGTATGAATTATAGCCTGGTAATGCAGATGTGCTCTCTGAGAACCAGGTCTCCGTCACTGCACAGATGTCGATGTTCTCCATTTTAAGGAGTGCCTTGAATGAGTGCATTTTGAGGTCTAGACTTCTATCATTGAGTAGCATTACCGTCAGAGTTTGCTTGCTTATACTTGTTATGGTGGTGAATCTGGGCGATGGCAGGATGCTACTCAGGGCTAGGGTCATACCTGCCTGGGCTACAAGATCCAAGAGTTCCTGCATGCCTCTTTGAATGTACTCCAGGGAGGTACATCTCAGGCCATTCACACCAACATGGACAATGACAGAGTCATATTTATACTTGTTGTGGAGTGACCTGAGTTCGTGCATTTTGTGGTGGATCCTGGCACCCGACAGGCAGCTGACAGTAACTTTCTCCTTGTTTAGCCTGGTGAGTGGGACATCAGTGTGCCTGACTATAGAGTCACCTATGACTAGTGTGTTGGGTACATTGTTTTGCCTTATGGGCTGAGGTTGAGTGGCACACTGATTTTGTGGACTATGTGTCATTTGCTTAGAGTTGGGGGGTGGTAGTTGTCTGCGTTTCAGCTTGGGAGGTCTCTGTTGCTTGGGCAGATTTTTATTGAGAGCCTCCATGAATGTGGGTGTGTGCTTTGTGTTTCTATGTGTAGGTTTTGGTAGTGTGGGTTTTGAAGGACTATGTGTTGAGTCTGGTGTGGTGCAGGTGTTAACCTTCTCCTCTTGACTGTCTAGTCCAGTCTTGGGTGGAGAGAGCTTGGCTTCCAGTTTGGCTATATAAGTGCATCTCTCACAGGTTGTAGTGTTGGGTGGTAGGAGGAGAGGGTTGTCAGTGTACATGAGGCAGTTGCTACATTGCCCCAAGATGGCCAGATTCATCAGGTGGACATGAGAAAACACCAGGAACTGACCCATGGACATGCCTGGATAGGTGCTTATTAATTTAAGTACTAAGAACTGTTTTCCTCTTGACAAGTAAGGAAAGTCGAGTGCTGTAGTAATTTCTAGTTTATTTAGTGCTTACAATGAGTTCTGAGCAAGTGCTGAGCACAAGGAAACCGTTTTAAATGCTGAAACTAAAAAACTGGCTAGTTCTAGCTATTTCAGTTTCTTAGTAATGAGTACAAATGCTATTATTTTGACAATGGCTAAATCAGTGCTATAGCAATTAGTCCATAATTGCACAGTTAAATAATGTTATTTCTAAACTGCATTACTATAGTTGTTTGATACATGCTGTACAATGTTAATACTGTTTTGTATTCCTGTTCATTGTTCTGCAAATGAACTGTTGCACTGTTCGAAATCTACAAATAAGAAAATATAATTGCCTGTTGAAACTTGTGAATGCCTAATTAGCCCAGGTCATGACTGAAAGCACGGCCAATCCACCTACCTGGTCAACAAAGTTAATAACTAAATAAATAAGATTTCCATGTGTGGGTCTTAACAACTCCAATTCCTTGCAGTACAAGAGTAAAAGAGATCTGCTTTGACTGAATCAGTAAAGCAAATACAGCTGGACTCCTTATGAAGTTTTCTTGTCAGTATCACAACTAAAGGCATAGGGCTTTGTATCATTGCACTCCCACACAGGACACCATGGCATTTCTCTTATTTGGCTTCAAAGTCAGTTTGCCATTACTATGAAAGCTTTTTTTTGAAGTTTTCCTCTCACCTCTTCTGTCTTATCCGTGGTATAATCCTTTTTCAGTACTTTTGTATCAGAAGTGAATTATTATTATTTTTTATCTTTATTAACAGAGTTAATCAAGTTTCATGATTTTGCCTTATTCGCTGTTAATTTAGTTACATGTAAAACGAAGCAGTAAGTTATATTCTGCAGTCTTTCAGTTTGGTTATTCATTTATGTGTTTAGATTTTAGGAATTTTCAAGTCAGGAACTAGATAGAAATTTTATCTGTAATCTGTGAGTAGACAGAATTAATATATTTTTAATACCTTTGTTGAATTATCATTTGTGACACAGGCAAACTTACATTTATATCAAAGTAATCAAACGATATTTACATGTAAGAGTGGTACAGGATATGTACAAGGGTAGTGTGACATTGGTGAGGACTGCGGTGGGAGTGACAGATACGTTTAAGGTGGAGGTGGGATTACATCAAGGATCAGCTCTGAGCCCTTTCTTACTTGCAGTGGTGATGGACAGGTTGACAGATGAGATTAGACAGGAGGCCCCATGGACTATGATGTTTGCAGATGACATTGTGATATGTAGTGAGAGTAGGGACCAGGTTGAGGAGACCCTGGAGAGGTGGAGATATGCTTTGGAGAGGAGAGGAATGAAGGTCAGCAGGGCTAAAACAGAATATATGTGTGTAAATGAGAGGGAGGGTAGAGAAATGGTGAGGATGCAGGGAGTAGAGTTGGTAAAGGTGGATGAGTTTAAGTACTTGGGATCAACAGTTCAGAGTAATGGTGAGTGTGGAAGAGAGTTGAAGAAGAGAGTACAGGCAGGGTGGAATGGGTGGAGAAGAGTGTCAGGAGTGATTTGTGACAGACGGGTACCAATAAGAGTGAAAGGGAAGGTCTACAAGAGGGAAGTGAGACCAGCTATGTTATATGGGTTGGAGACGGTAGCACTGACGAAAAGGCAGGAGTCAGAGCTGGATGTGGCAGAGTTAAAGATGTTAAGATTTGCACTGGGTGTGAATAGGATGGACAGGATTAGGAATCAGTATATTAGAGGGTCAGTTCAGGTTGGACAGTTTGGAGACAAAGCAAGAGAGGCGAGATTGTGTTGATTTGGACATGTGCTGAGGAGAGATGCTGGGTATATTGGGAAAAAGGTACTAAGGATGGAGCTGCCAGATAAGAGGAAAAGAGGAAGGCCTAAGATAAGGTTTATGGATGTGGTGAGAGAGGACATGCAGGCGGTTGGTGTGAAAGAGCATGATGCAGAGGACAGGAAGAAATGGAAACAGATGATCCGCTGTGGCGACCCCTAACGGGAACAGCCGAAAGAAGATGATGATGATGATGATTTACATGTTCACATTTACAAATACAATTCACATCTACTGTTATATAAAGTAAGCAACAGTACATTAATTATAACATTCTTGTGTTCTCATAAATCTCATTCCTCTTCCAAAACATTTTCTGCATATATTCACACAATTTCCATTTGTTTTTGTGTGATTTACTCCTACCATTTTCTAAAGATCCCACTTCCTGTTCTTTTATCTCTGTTACAATTTTCACTACTTCAGTTACAGTTGGTTTAGATTTTGATTCCCATTTTCTAGCAAGGGTTATTTTGGCAGCCAACAGAATTTAACTTAACAAGGCCTTACTATGTGTAGGAAATTCAGATCCTGTATCCCAGCTCGCAAAACTTATTTCCTTAATGACCATCATTTGCTCACCCAGAATTCCTACTAGAGTACTCTTTAGGGAATTTTTAGTCTACCAACTCATTATACTCTGAAAGCATATGTTCCCAGTTACCTCCTTTTTCCCCACCACACTTCCAACATTTGCCATTTACCTGAGGAGAAATTCTCTGGAGTCTGTTTGGGGTATAAAAGTAGCTATGCAAACACTTCCAAGCAAAAATCATAAATCTTCTATATTTTACTGCAGATTTGGCATTCATACATATGTCTTCCCATTGTTTCTTTGAGAATTGCATATCTGATCTCTCTTCTCAATTTTTTCTGACGTCTTCTGATTAATTCTTGTAGCTATCATGCAGTATTTTATGTGTCCTACTAATTTTACCTTTTTTAACAGAAGCTTCTGTTCTGGTTTCAATTAAAAACTCAACCAGTGCAGGTCTCTCATTTAGGATTCCCCCATCCCTTTCCCTTTGTCTATACTCTGATATCAATCAGTGATAGGGAAAGCAATCACTAGCCTGCAATCCAAATATCTTCTTGGCCTCTTCCTATTCTATTACCTATCCCACTCAGATTATTTGTTCTCAGTACCTTGGTTCATTTGCCATCTTCCTCTAGTAAATTCTAGCCTCCTCTTGTCTATTCTCTGTAACCCTAATTGCAGCCATCTCTATTGTCAGAATCTCCTTTCTCCATTCCCATGTTGGTTTACTTCTTAGCATACTTTCTGCTTCTTTATGAATGTAATCGGTATGACTGTTCTTATTCTGCTTAAGGATCTGTGCCCAAAATCCCACTCTTATTTCTTGAATTACACCCTGCTTCATCATCATTCCTTTCCACTTTGAATTGTAAGTGGAATGGATTAGTGTTTGGAGAAAATGTGAAGTAGGAAGAATTTTAATTTCCAGATGACAGCAAAGTTTATTTGGGATACATTTTTCATTTGCAACCATGCATGTGTCATGTTTATTGAAGATATTTCTGAGTCAGAGAAACAATATTGTAATTTTGATTTTTTTTTTCTAGAAGTAACATGCTTTTGTTTTGAAGATAACATTGAAATGCTTTTGATTACTTAAGGGATAAAAGATACAAGAACTCTGTGTAATTGATGTTTCACTTAATTCTTTTTCATGATTGATTGATTTATGTCTGTCTGTTGTAGGATCTTCATTTTCTGGTCTTCCATGTAGCAGGGGAAGATTTTGTCCAGCAGGAACAGAAGAAGAATTGCTTTGTCCACCCGGAACATTTACACAACACATAGGATCATCAAGTAGGTGCTAAGATTATTCTAGAAGCTTCCTAGATTCACATACTGTGGTACCAAAAAATGGTTCACAAAAATGACGGTATAGAGTGGGAAATAATGTATGGTTGTAGTTTAAATTCTTTTCATATGAAAATTAAGTGATGTGCCATGACTGAAAATTCAACTAAGATTTAGAGTGGCACATTATTAATGTTCTGCTAGTTTTAGATTTGTCCCGGTAATTAAATAAATATTGCAAGGTACAAAAAGGTTTGGTAAATCTCTTGCAACAGTAGTGTCCTTAATGAAATGATGGTTCAGATATTAAGGAGATACATACTGAGAGTGTTTGTTGGTTTCTTTACAAACCATTTCAAAGACTAACTTTTCTCAATGTTGTTAGAAGAAAAAATGCAAATATTTGTCAATACTGAAGTATCTCTACTCATCACAAACAAAAGCATTACGTCCATGTTAAATTAAAAGGAAATACTTTGCCTGCTTTTGTCCTCTACTGATTTGCAGTCTGAAGTCCTTTAGTAATATACAATAAAAAGAAGTTATGTACTTACCATAACGTTCCATGTGAGTTGTTTATCTTGTCTTTATTCTCACTGATGGGTTCGGAGCCGATCCTCTGCTCCGACACGGCCGATAGCAAAGCTCAAGGTTTGCCAGTAGCTCGAGACCAAGCCCCTTATCCCACTGCACTGCTGGAATTACCTCAGATCTTGTTTGCTGCGAGTATATATACCCTTTTATTTATTTCTATAAGGAAGCACTTCCCGAAGGGGAAGAAGAAGTATTGAATAACCAGGATGGTACTAGCCTCTAAGTCAACTGTCAGCCAGGAGGGGGAAGGAGGGAGGGACGTGAGAATAAAAGAGAGATAAACAACTCACATGGAACGTTATGGTAAGTACATAACTTCTTTATGTGAAGTTGTTAAATCTCACCGTTTATTCTTACTGATGGGTAGCGTCCCTAGAACCCTCAATCTTGGGTGACTCATGGAAGTACATTTTTCAGTAACGTGGAACCAAAGGAAGACCTGTCCCTGAAAGCCTTGTCTACTTTGTAATGTGTGATAAAGGTATGAGGCTTAGACCAAGTGACTGCAGCACAAATATTGTCAAGGGGCAATTTAGCTTGAAAGGCAGAAGACGTAGAAACAGCTCTGGTAGAATGAGCCTTAGGTTTGTGTGTCAATGGCATGCTAGCATTCGCATAAACAAAGGATATACAATCTGATAACCATTTAGATAAAGTTGTTTTAGCCACTGGATTACCTTTTCTGGCTTCTGAAAAGGATACAAAAAGTTAATCTGATTTTCTAATGTCCTTAGTTCTGTCAAGATAAAATCTGAGCTTTCTGTGTACATCAAGTTTGTGCAGCATGTATTCCAATTTGTTAGAGTGGTTGGGAAAAAAGACTGGCAGCTCAATGACCTGATTGATATTGGATTCAGAACAGACTTTAGGCAAAAAGGAGGGGTTTGTTCTGAGAGATACTCTATCAGCATGGAAAATCATGTAAGGAGGCTTAACAGATAATGCTTGAAGTTCTGACACTCTGCAGGCAGAAGTAATGGCTACCAAAAATATAGTCTTCCAGGACAAATATTTGAGATCACAAGAAGATGCTGGTTCGAAAGGGGGGAGAATAATTTGAGACAGCATAAAATTCAAATTCAAGGGAGAATAAGGAATTTTGACAGGAGGTCTCATGTGAAAGGCACCTTTAAGAAAAGCCTTAGATAATTTATGGCTCATAACATTCAACCCATTGAATCCAAGGTGGAAATTTGATATGGCAGCTAACTGGACTTGAACTGTGGCAGCTACTGCTCCTTCTTTAAAAATCTTTGTCAAAAATTCTAAAATGGACGATAAAGGAGCTTGGAAATGGTCGATTTTCTGTATATTGGCCCAAATTGAGAACCTGTTCCACTTACTGCGGTACAGTTTCCTGGTGGATGGCTTGTGAGAAGACAAAAGAATTTGTCTTGTATCATCTGAGAGCGAATAAAGCCTGGCAATTAAGGGAAGTGGATTAGCCAAGCAGTCAGTTTTAGGGACTGCAGTGAAGGATGGAGGTCCCCTGACGGGTGTGTCAGAAGGTCTGGAACTGGGTCCAGGATCCATGGATCCTCCAGTAGATGATGGTGAAGGAAGGGGAACCAAATCTGTCGAGGCCAGTAGGGATCTATGAGGATAACTGTCCTTCCCAGTGACTTTGCTTTCTATAAAAAAATTGGGTATCACTGGAATAGGTGGGAATGCATATAGGAGACCCGGAGGCCAATCGTGTACGAGTGCGTCTCTCGAGGAATGTCCCGGAGGTGGTATTAAGGCAAAGTAGCTTCTGCATTTGGTATTGATGTGACTGGCAAAGAGGTCGCAGCAAGGTTGGCCCCATTTGCGGAAAATCAGATCTGCAACTTGTTGGTTGAGAGACCACTCGTGAGGCAACAGTATTGCCCTGCTTAGCTTGTCCGCTATCACATTGGATTTCCCCGGGATGTGCATTGCTATCAGAAAATGGTGGGACGACACATCCCATTGCCATACCCTGAGTGCTTCTCGACAAAGGGGGTAAGACTTAGTTCCGCCTTGTTTGTTCAAGTACCAGACCACTGACATGTTGTCCATCTGAATTACAATTCTTCCTAGAGGAAGAGAGTCCTGAAAGTACTGCAACACCAGAAGTACCGCTCTCAACTCCAGAACATTGATATGCAGATGTGACTCTTGATCCGTCCATGTGCCTTGGGCAGTCTTTCCCTGAAAATGCCCCACCCACACCCTATCAGGGAAGCGTCCATGGTCACAGTGGATACTGGGGGGGAAGAACAAAGGATCTTCCGATAGTAATATGAAGAGACGTCAACCACCACTGAAGGGCTCTCTTGCAAGAATGTGTGATGAGAATCATGTAGTGCATCGGTAGCTTTTGGTAGGACCACTGAGCAAAGAGGAGCCATTGAAGGATTTGCATATGCATCCTTGCGAGTGGTACAGCCAGGATTGCTGCTGCCATCAACCCTAGTACCTTCAAGACCTCTGCTGCTGTAGCTTTGTTCTTTGACACCAGTGAGATGACGTGTTGGTGAAGAAGTGAGACTCTTTCGATTGGAAGATGTAGAGTGGTGGTTGAGGTATCTAACTCTGCTTCTATAAAAACAGTATGCTGCGATGGCAATAAGGCAGACTTTTCAAAGTTGATTGTAATGCCTAATTGATGGCAGAGTGTCAGAGTATATTGTGTTGCCTGAGTCAATTGGTGCCTAGTGGTAGCAGTGAGGAGCCAATCATCTAGGTATGGAAACACCTGGAATCCCAGACGCCTCAGGTGAACCGTCACCACTGCCATGCATTTGGTGAACACCCTGGGGGCTGTAGTGAGACCTAAGGGCAGGGCTCAAAACTGGTAATGATTGGCTCACAGCCGGAAACGCAGGTGACCCCTGGAGCGTCTGTTCATCTTTATGTGATAGTATGCGTCCTTGAGATCTATGGAGCACATCCAATTGCTTTTCCCTAGGAAGGGAAGAATAGACTGAAGCGTGACCATTCGGAACTTCTCTTTCTTTACAAATTGGTTGAGTCTGCTGAGGTCCAAGATAGGTCTCCAGTCTCCTGTTTTCTTTGGTACCAAAAAGAATCTTGAGTAAGTTCCGAATCCAACTTGGTCTGCTGGGACTGGTTGGATGACTCATTTTTCTAGCAATCTTTGGACCTCTACGATTGCTTGTTCCCTGAGATTGGGTGGAACATCTGGGATTCTGCTTACAGGAGTAGGTGGGGAAGAGAACGGTATGAAATATCCTCTGGAAATGATGCTTTGTACCCATGTATCTGATGTTATGTTTAGCCAGGCTTCTGGGTACAAAGACAAGTGACCCCCGACTGCCTCCAGAGCCAAACAGCTGGGCCCCCTTTCAGGAGTGCTGGTAGGGCTGACCAGAGAACTGGCCTCTGTCACCCTGTTGCTGTGGACCCCCTCTGCCGCGCGGGCGGCGTCTTCTGTTATAACCCCCTCCTTTGCCTCTAGAGGGGGTTTCTCCACGTGTATCCTGAAAGGCTCCCTGTGCTATTTGGAACCACATTTTCCCTCCCCTGGGCCCTTGGGGTAGGGCAGTGTAGGGGTAGAAAAATGGACTCCAACGACAGATAGAGAATTGCCTTCCTGCTCACACCTGGTTAAAGTTTCCTTTACTTTAGGCTCAGACAGTGATGAGCCATCAAATAGGGTGTTGATAAAGGAAGGCTTAAAGGGTTCTGCAAAGGAAAAGAGACGCATCCAGGCTTGTCTCCGCAGAGCAATGCCTGAACTAGCGGCTCTACTCTAACCATCAACTGCATAAGATATGAGATGCATGGACGAGTTTACAACCAAGTTTAGGGTAGCGAGCTGTGTGTTGACTTTGTCAGCAACCCCTGCAGCGACCGTACCCTGGAGAGTATCTCCTAGCTCTTTCAGGAGATGTCTTTGCAGTCTCGTAAAATGGGTTAAATAGTTCAGCGATCGCAGAGAAAAAGTCGCTGAACTAAACATGCGTTTCCCATATGTATCCATGATCCTAGAATCTCTGTTAGGAGGATGGATAGATGCGGATGTTTTAGACACTTCCTTTTTGGTAGCTGCAGCTACCACCATGGCATCTACAGGCACTCCTTTGGTCAAAAAGGCTTTGTCCACTGGGGCAGAGATGAACTTATTCGGCTTCCGAGGGACAGGTTCCATGGCCTCCGGTGACTCCCACGCCTTACGAGAGATCAGCTCCATGAGCTCATCATAAGGCGGAGACACCCAAGAAGTGGAAGGTTGAGACCCAAAAGTCTTCAAGAGCACTGACTCGTCCTCAGTAGGGGTTTTGGACTGCCAACACCCCTCTGACTAAGGATCTCTAATATCTCTGCAAAGGAGATATCCTCAGAGTGGGATCTAGGGGACCCTTCTGACTCATCCAAGTCCGTGTCAAATGTCAAAGACTCCTGTGGGGAGTCTAAGTGCCTACTCTAGCACAGTCTCTTCCTGGGTACCTCCTCAGTGTGGAGATCTGGGGAGGTATCGGAAGAGCAGGGGATGCCCTGTGGGTCCACTTGAGGCTCGAGGTCTCTACGCTTAGGGGGACCGGTAGACGTAGAAGTGGACACAGGAGCTTGAGGGGAGAAGGAAGCCCAAACTGGTGCCAATGATGTCTTAGGAGACAGGACTCTCCTCATGGCATCGAAAGCACCATGGCTCTGACAAGAAGGGGTAGACGGATCCGGAGGGACCATCCGATCCTCCCGCACTGAAAGCATGGGCTCCGAGCCAGAGATAGGAGCCAAGCTCATCCGAGCCGAAGCCCCGAGAGAAAGAGTTGGCATCGACAAATTGGTCCAACTATCCTCCCCGGACCCGACAGGAGACATCTGAGTAGATGGAACCGATAACACCAGTGCGGGTCTCAGTTCCAAAGGTTCGACAAGCATCGGTTCGGGCTCCTTCAGCTCTGAGAGTCCAGTACAGCTCGGAGGAGGAGTAGTCAAATCCAGTTCAATGGTCTTTGCCTCCGACGAAGTGGTCGGGGCCGACAACAATTTAGCAAGTCCTGGTGCCCTTAGAAGCTTCTGCACTAGCCGATCCATGTCCATATCAGAGAGACTGACTGAATACTTAGAGGAATGCACTGAAGGTGCTGACTGGAACAGAGGAGATGAGTGAACCTCAGAGACCGGCTCCAAGACTGGGAGCTGGCTCCAAACCAAAGGGACACTCGGTTCCGAGAACTGTGGAACCGATGACCTTGTACCCTCTGATCTCTTTGCCTTCTTGGATTGTTTAGAATCAGAAGATTTTGAAGATTTAGAAGAAGTGCTGGCACCTTCCTGGCTACTCAACGCCTCAGAAAAAGTATGCTGCAGCAATCCCCTATCTATGAGATTTCTCCTTCTCTCTAAGAGAACCCTAGATGAAAAATAGTGGCAAATACTGCAGGAGTCGTGGAGGTGTTTAGCCCCCAGACAGTAAACACATTGGACATGTCCGTCCGTGACGGACATTTTCTGTCTACAATCTGGACATTTCTTAAACCCCGATTTGGGGTGAGACTTTTCTCTCTCATCCGACATTTTATAAGAGACACACCACAAAATTAACCTGTAAAGGTTAAATACAGGGCTAACTAACATTTAACATGTAACATTTGTTAACGTCTGTTATGTACTTCACAGATAAAGATTCTAGTTGTCTACTGATGTACTATGTTCTTCATCTGTAAATATGTTGTAAGGAATTGCTATGTAAATTGTTAATCACTATGTAATCCAATGTAACTACTGTCTGTTTATTTTAACTGTGGAGCTTTTCTCCCCGGGCCTCCGCTGAAAATGGACCTACGTCCAATCGGACACTCCCGGTCAATAAATATAAATAAATAAATCTAAATAAATAAATAAATAAACTAAGCCCACACTAAACAATATAGTAAGAACAAGTAGAAATTGTTAAACTAAATAGGGCTAAGAAAGGCCCCAACACTAAGAAAAACAAGCCAACACAGGGCACTATCACTATAATCTAACCTACTTTAAACTATTATTATTTTTTTACAAGAAACAAACACACACACACACTAAATATGAATAATCTCTCAAAAAGAGAAGAAAAAAGTTTTTTTTAAAACTTGCGATTTTTCAAAATGGTCTGAGCTAACTGGATCACTGAGATTTTTCTTGCCGCAGCAAACTAGATCTGAGGTAATTCCAGCAGTGCATTGTGGGATAAGGGGCTTGGTCTCGAGCTACTGGCAAACCTTGAGCTTTGCTATCGGCCGTGTCGGAGCCGAGGATCAGCTCCAAACCCATCAGTGAGAATAAACGTCGAGATTTAACAACTTCATATTCTGTGTTATCAGATTGAACTACAAAATTAGTATTGAATATCTTCATAAACTTCTCATGATCACGCACATTCAAAAAGTCCTATGACTGCACAACAGTTGTTATTGTCTCTCCTGTGGCTCTGAGTATGCAGATGTACTGGGTTTGATGAGAGGAGAGGGAAAGCTGGAAGCAATGAAGGTTTTGACATTTAGTTTTCTTACATGGCAGAATGCTCAACTTAAAAGGAATCTACAAATGCAAATGGTGGGCTTACTTGTTTCCACATTTCCCTACCTCTACTGCCACCAAGAGAGAATTTTGAAAGTAAATAGAAGCTAAAATCACAAAACTACTGTTAGAGCTTACAGCTTCAACTTTAAATATGGGATACATAGAAATGCAAGATTTCTGTGTTCTTACATAGCCTCAATGTTTCTAGTCTGCAGTTAACAATGTTTTATTTCTACAGTTTTCTCACTGGAGATGTTACCAAGAAATACAAGCAGGAATAATAAATTATGAGAGATGGAACGTCAGAGGGGTGTTTGTTTTTTAAAGCTACAAAGATGAACTGATAAGATCATTTAGAAACTGAGTTGTAATCAGGAAAATCTGCTCAGTGATCTTTCTTGCATCCATTTTGGATCATCACCTGTGTATAGAATGTAACTTCTGTTCTGTATGTGGCACAGTTTAACCTCTAGTTTTCCCTATATGCATAACTTAATAGATCAACATTCCCTTTGTGGAAACCACAAAAACGTTAATATTCCCTGTTTGCAGAGTACATGATTGTAACTGTAATACTGCCGATATGCATACGCTATAACTTTATTGTTCATTGTATACACTGTGTACTCTCTGTTTCCCATAAAAATTAACTTCCACTATATCATGGTGGGTCATTTGCAAAGGCTGCCATGTCATAGGCTCATGATTTAATCGTGATCTGCATGTGTGAAGCCTTACCTGTTCTTTTTCTGTGTTAGTTTTCTCCAGATGATTGATTTTGCTGTTCCAAATACTGTAATTGTTTGTACTTAGCCTTCTGATCTAGAATGTGGCTAAAAATTTTGCCATGGGCCTACTTCACTTGTCCAATTAACAAACAAATAAATTAAAATGAAATATTCAATATGTACCTGAATACAAGCTATCTTATGGAACCGCAGAATCCTGTTTATTAGAATGTGTGAACATCTGACCATAATAGAGGCTGCTTCACAGTACACGTGTTCCTACCCCTCATGACAGCATTACTAATCATGATTTATGAAGTGGCTGGTGCCACTGTTTTACAGTATGGGGGTTATCTGTGTTTAGAATTTATTGATGCACTTGCTTGCCTGTGTTAATATCCCCCCCAAAAAAAATTTTTGCCAGGGACAAACGTGACAATTTAGGTTTCGGTAATAGTACTGGCACTGATGACAGAGACAGGAGTAAAAAAGCTATACCTCTCTTGCCTGGCCTAGGGGTGGTGACATGTGGCATGTTGAAGGGCATAAATCCCAGTAAAGATTCTCTGGTTGAAACTGGAGAAACAGCATAAGCCATTTCCTGACAGATGGGAGTGTGTGACTTCCTGAGGTGCTACATGACTTCTGGAAGTAGACCACAACTGAACCAAAGAAAACTGGTAAAAATAATAAAACAGAGCGGTCCACGTAACACAAACTCCACTTTAATAAAAGTTTAGCGCTTTCGTCAGAAATGTTTCCAACTTCATCAGAACGCTTTCCTACAACAATCATGGATTTAAATACATACAAAACGATCACATGACTTCAAAAACACGTCCTTCTTATACAAAATTTAAAAATACAGACATCTGAATACTTTATATTCAAGCCTTGCCTGCTTCTACTAAAAAAATGCATGTATGCATTACTAAAATAAATGCATTATGTGTTTGTATAAAGAGCATTGTTGTATTTGCTTTTTTATTTTCAAGTGGGTAATTTATTTTAGTTACTGATACGAATACATACATGTATTTTTTTGGTAGAAGCAGGCAAGGTTTGAATATAAAATATTCAGATGTCTGTATTTTTAAATTTGGTATAAGAAGGGCGTGTTTTTGAAGTTATGTGATCGTTTTGTATGTATTTAAATCCATGATTGTTGTAGGAAAGTGTTCTGATGAAGTTGGAAACATTTCCGACAAAAGTGCTAAACTTTTATTAAAATGGAGTTTGTGTTACATGGACCGCTCTGTTTTATTATTTTTACCACTTCTGGAAGTGGAGGAGACCCCCACATTCTACCAGTTCTATACCCCTACCCAATCACTTAGCACATAACAGAGATGTTAGAGTTTAAGCAAAAACTCCCTTAAGGCTGACTGAATGATTGCATTAATGTGACTGACTCTTCTCTGACAGGAAACAAATATGTGTGATTGTATCAGCCAGAAGGACTACAGTGTTGGAGGCCTAAAAACTAAGCTGCTGAGAAGGCTGTACAACCTTTCCATAAATCTTCCATCTTTACTTCTACCCACCAGTGTTTCAGCTTCATTTATAACCCCATATAGTTCAGGCAGTCATCTTGCTGTACTCCAAAATGTTGGCCCCATTTCAATACATTCTCAGCCCAGAGCTACTGCCTACCTCTACCTATCTGAAATATTTTCTGCTAATGAGGACTCCACCAGGAGTGGTGGAATGCACCTTTCTTTATACACTTTCACCAAGTGAGCCATGACCCCAAGAAATGTATTCTTAATTAAAAACACTGTACATAGCAGCTGCAGATTCTTGTAAAAGATCTCCTCAGCTAATTCAGTGGACTTAATTTAAAGGCACCAGTAATCTCCTATCTCAGGTCCTTGTCCAGAATCTAATAGGATCCATTTTAAAAATCTTCAAGGAAGGCTCAAATGTGAGGCTAAACATCTAGGAACTGAATCCTGTCCCCAGACAACTCTTGATCATTACTTTGTAAATTACTTGAAGGTGCTCGAGTACCCTAAAACGCTTTGTCTACCCTTGTTCCCATATGCAAACTAAAGTCAGAAGAGGGTTTATTTTGGATACTAAAAATGCATACAAAAATTTTTAGGACCATTGCTTATTTAAAACTTTCTAAATGTTGATACTAGATAAACTATTGTCCCCTCCACTGCCAGTTATGTAATTATTTTATATTCTGTCCATTCATACGTAGTAGTAAACATCTTTTCTCTTTATCTGGAAATAGTAACAGTCATGATGGCCTTAAGAGTGTATGGCAAAAGTGCAAGGCTGTCCTGGGCTATGACCAATACCTACCACACACAGATGAGCTTCACAGTGATGCCCTTCTGTGACACTGTTGCAGTGTTCTTTACTATAGGTATCTTCTGCCCAGGAAACCCAATGTTCAGCCAGTATATAAAAGACTTTTATAATCTTGCATGTGCTGTACATCACATGTCTGCTCTTCACACAGGACATAGGGCATAAAGGTGATGTACGGATGCAGTTACCCAGAATTTTTTTGCCACCAGTCCAAATGTCATTATTGCTCTCAGTCTGAATGTCTTGTTGCTGTGCTGCAGTACCTAGCTGTCAAATAAGCTCCCCATTGGGGTTGTTTTTATTTCCTTTGGTCTTTTATTTTATTTTGCTTATGTGGAGTTCTTGTCATCCAAGAAGGGTAAATGTTAGTGTGGAGGGCAAGTTCCTTATAAGGATCATCATTAACAGTAATGGTGTTGTTTAGGTGCTTCCACGATCATACCTGTTGTAGTATTTGTAAGGCATTTGTGCCTAAGACACTCAGAAGCCATTTGTCTTCCCTGGCCATTTATTTTGAAAACCAATGACTTAAACAGTTAGCCCAGGGTAGCATGGCAGACTCCATTAACCCCGAGATACTCACACTAGGTAAGAAGATGTCTTAGCTGGATTCTTCAGCTGTCCAGCCTCCACCAGAAGTTCCTCTAGAAGTATATGACAGCTATGTAGGCCATCCATAGTCTATATCAGGTTCCTCTGCTGTGACCCTATTGCAGGCTGGCATGGATACGTCTGCTTGAGATGTTGAGGGGGAACTGCAGTTGATTATCTCTGAAGGTCCTAGAGGGATTCTGCAGATATTGGTCAGGGAGGAGGTTTTGGGTACTCTTATCGAATCTCACCAATGGGTAGAACCTCTGGTATTTATTAGGGCTGATGTCCCATCCAAGAAAAGACAAAAGATGAAGCATGTTTTGGTCCATCCTAAGGATCCTGAAAGGGAATGACAAGTTTACTCAGTGCTTGTTTTCTACCATGATGGCCCTGAAGCTTCTTCAAGGGGTTTTGGTGCCTCCTCCTCCTTGGACCTCTACCCTTTCTAAATGGCTTAGGGAACAGGATTCCTCACTTGAGGATTCAGTGTCTGATGAGGGGTCCTTGTCCTATTCTTCACAGATGCCTTCATCTTTGACTTATGGTTCTGATGAAGAGGAGTCAGTTAGCCTTGAGTCTCCTTTTGAGGAATTATCCTTTGGGGACACAGTTACTAGGATGATGGAATTCTTTAAGTGGGATTCTTAAGTGTCTGATATTCAGAGAAAGTATTATGAGTTGCTTCAGGTGAATAATCCTAAACTATCAGCAGTTTCTCCTGCGTTGGCTGCTTTGTTCGACACTTTCATTACTGCTTTCAAGTCTCCTGATTCTCAGCCTCCTGCTCCTAAGAAACCTGATAGGTTCTATAAGGTCCTTGATGATTGTCAATTTTTATGTGAGTCCTCCTGATGATCCTGCTGTAGTGTCAGTCTCTTACAAATCTTCCAAGCTCTTGCCCTCTTCAAAACTTTTACCTTCCAATAAGGATAGTAGGGCAATGGAGAGGATTGGTAAGAAGATTTGCACTGCTTCTACTTTGGACTTTAGGGTTTTTAATTACCAGATCCACACAACAAGATATGTTTTGGCCATGACTGCTCAGGCTTGTCAGGTACTTCTGACCTCCTTGACTCTGAAGCCAAGTATTCTGCCTTATCTGTTTTAGGTTCTATTTCTCAAGTGATTCTCCATTCTATGAAGTGTAGCTATCATGCTAATGATGCCTCTTCCAGGGTTGTGACTTTTAAAGTCTGTCATGAGGTGTTATTCTTGGCATCCTCTCCAGTCTTTGTCTGAGGACATTAAGGCCAACTTGTTGGATGCTCCTTTGGATAATAAACATCTTTTTGGGACTGCTGCTGCTGCTGACCTGTTTAAGTCTCTTCAAGAGAAAGGCAAAGCCTTGCAGGACCTTAAACATATTTTTGTATCTCCTATCCCTATGTTCCAGAGGAATTATCCTTCTAGATCTGCTTTTGTCCACAGGCAACCCCAACAGGCCTCTAAGGGCAGAAAGGGTGAGAGGCGGACCTCATCTGCTAAGGTTTCTCAGACGTCTCTGGCCCAGAAGCCTCCTTTATCTGATAAGCCTGCTTCTCTTTGACAATTTGCCCCCCACCCTCCACTCTTAGATCATATGCCTTTGTCCCTTCAGCTTTTTCTTTGTCTTCCAAATTGGCTTCTCATCACTTCAGACTCTTGTTTTTTTTTATCATCCATCAATGTTTCTTCATAGTATGGAAGTCTCACCCTCCTTTTTCAGGGATTCCTGAACCTCCTCTACAGCAACTTCCTAATCTTCCAGAGGTTCTAGAGCCCCTGATAAACTAAGGAACCATTCAGCCTGTTCCCCCTTCCCAAGTGGGAAAGGATTTTTATTCCAGAGTGTACCTGGTTCCTCGAAAAGAGGGCACTTGGAGACCTATTATGGATCTCTCCCTGCTCAACAGCTTTCCCAAGGTCCCCTCTTTTCAGATGCTTAATCTTCAAAACCAATTTCCTGTTTTACTACCCCATGCTTTTCTGGGGTCTTTGGATCTGAAGAATGCTTAACTTCATATCCCTAATCACCCTCTTTTCACAATGTTTTTAAATTTCTCTGTGTTTTCCTTTCATTTTCAGTTATCTGCTTTATCCTTAATCCTCTCTGCTATCCCATGGGGTATTTTCAAAATGTTTAGCTCCTGCAATTGATTTCTGCAGGCTCTAAGGCATTCAGATTTTATCTTATCTAGATGACCTGTTGTTTCAGGCACCTTCTCCCAGTCACCAGTTAGAGGATATGGAATTCACCATCTCTCTTCTTCAATGTCTAGGGTTTACTATCAATTTCCAAATGTCCATCCTGACTATCTCTCTCAGGATCATGTGTTTCTGTGATGCAGGACTCAGACAGTGCCAATGCTGGCCTCTCTTCCACCTCCAAAATTTTGTCATTGACAGCCTTCTTTCAGTCTCTTTTTCCTCTGATTGCCAGTGCAGCAAGAGAGTTTCTTCAGGCCCTCCTCTTACCAGACTGCATATGCAGAAGCTTCAATGGTACCTCAAGTCAGTTTGGCTGCAGCATTGTCATCTTCTGGATTTCAGTGTGCCTCTACTTCCTTGCCTGATAAAGGAATTCAAGTGGTGGATTCAGCAGTTTGCTCTCAACCCAGGCCTGCTCGTTCAGCCTCCAGTCCCTTCTCAAGAACTGCTCACTGATGTCTCAGACATGGGATGGGAGCTTCATGTGGTCAACTGAAAGTTCAGGATCTCTGCCCCCCCCCCTCCCCGTGAAAGCTGTGATTATGACCCTTCAGGCTTTTCATCCCATCTTCTCCTCAGGCCCCTTGAAGGTATACACAGACAACACTACAGTGATGTGGTATGCCAACAAGCAGGGAGGCACAAAATCTTACCTCTCTGAAGAATGGCTGTTCAGGCCTGGGAGATAGCTCTTAGTTATACTGGCAGTATACAGGCTCACAAATGGATGCTTCATAGAGACATGTTTCTGGACATTGTCCATCAGTGGAGTATTCCTCATGTAGATTTTTTTTGCCTCCCCTCTGAACAGGCAGCTCCCTCTCTTCTGTTCCAGAGTGTCATGCCATCTAGTGTGGAAGACAAATGCCCTTTCTTTTCCATGGAACAGAATGATTCTTTATGCTTTCCCTCCTCTTCCACTACTTCCAAGAGTCCTGCAGAAGATTCAGCTGGATTCCACTTCCAAGAGTCCTGCAGAAGATTCAGCTGGATCCACTGGACAGCACTGGTTCACCCTCTTAATGCATCTGGCCAGGGGCAATCACAAGTTACCTCACTGGTTGGACCTCCAGACACAGGACAAGGGGTCTCTCATCCATCCTCACATGTCCACCCTTCAAATGACACTTTGGGTGATATGGTTTTGATCCCTTGTAGGCATCTCCTTTCTGAGGGCATTCTCAGGGTTTTACAGGAGGAAAGGAAACCTGCAACCAGAAAATGTTACATGTCTAAATCGAAAAGATTTTCTGTATGGTGCCATGCTTGTAATCAGGATCCTTTTTCAATGGGGTCCCTTTGGTCCTCTCCTATTTGTGTGAGTTGCTGCAGTGTGGCTTGGCTTAGTCTTCTGTGTAGGACCATTTGTCAGCCATTTCTGCTAGTCTGCCCTTACATCCGCCCTTGGCTTCTTGTTTTGAGGTTAAACAATTTCTTAAATGTGTCCTGCATCTTGGGCTTCAAGAAAACCAATTCCTTCTGCTTGGAACAATTTTATTTAGAAAAAATTGACTCAGGCTCCTTTTGAGGCTGCAGATTCCATTTCTTTGCAACATTGTATCTGGAAGACTGCCTTGTTGCTGGCTCTTACTTCTGCTTAGAGGGTTTCTAAGCTTCTGACCATTACTCCTTTTTTGTCTTTCACAGGAATAGTGTGCCCCTTCATAGTAATCCTTCTTTTATGCACAAAGTAGATAATGAGTTGCCCTTGAATCAGTCAGTACAACTCTCTTCCTTTTTCCATTCTCCTCAGTCTGCTAGTGACAGGGTCTTGCATACCTTGAATTTGCATAGACAACTCTGGTACTACTTGGATAAAACTAAGGTCATCCATAATGCTGACTAGCTTTTTGTTCCTTTAATCCCGGGACATTGGGTTTGGCTGTTTCTAAACAAACCATCTCCACCTAGATATCTAAAGCAATTTATTTTTGCTATTCTTTTCATGGCAAATATTTGTCTACTTCTGTTACATCTCATTCCACTAGGACTGTATCCTCTTCTGGTGCTTTCTTCAAGGGGTTGGACAACAGTTCCATCCTTTAAGCTTCTATTTGATCTTCAGTGCATACCTGCAGTAAGCGTTATAAAATGGTGTGGTCTTTAGGGCCAAAGCAGGTTTTGCTAGAGCCATGTTGTATGGGTTCCACCTCCCATTCTGTTTCTTGAGCTTTTTTACTCTTCCTATAGTAAAGAATATTGCAACAGTGATATAGAAGGACATAGTACAACAGTATTCTCTCCCTCCCTCCAACCCCCTCATGATTGATCTATTTTTTTTTTGTTTTGGATTCCCTTCTGGCTGAGGGTCTCCCCTTTTCTACTGCATTTTCTCCTTCTAGATTTGCATAGACTTCTTTGATCTATGGAGACTGTTCTCTCCTGGAGCAATTCACTTCTGGGTAACTGCATCCATTCGTCACTGTTATGCCCTACATCCTGTACGGGGAGCGTATGTGTGATGTACAGTGCATACAAGATCATAAAACTTTGGTATACTGGCTGAACGTTGGGCTTTCCTGGGTGGGAGATCCCTATAGTACTTTACTGTTCTGGCAAGATATTATACAACTGTATTTTCTGCTGGAGAAAAGAATTATAATCACAGGCTTCCCAATATTCCACCTTCAGCCCAGTGCCTATCAGAGCTAACTTAACAATTGTAATTGAACCTGTGGGTTATTTTGTATTGCATTTACCCACTCACACACAATGATTTCCAGGTGAGGCTAATAATAATACTTTTTTCAGTAACCACTCCTCTTTTTTAAGTACTACCACACTTGCACCAGCCAGACCAATCTGGCACTGCAAGGTCACAGTTACTGAATACTTAAAAATAAGCCAGCCATATAAGATCAGTTATGGTAGCTCTAGCCAAAAGCATTCTCACCTCAAATAACTAATACCAACTGTTAAATTATGCCAGTATACCAGTTCTGTGCAATTACCTTTATACAGTTCAATAATCAGTCAGCCACAAGCTTTTATAGTTATGGCCTATAGTTATACTATCCAGTTCCTTGACTTGGTAGGGCTTTTTTAATTTGCTTTGCTGTCACTGGAGCTCTGCCATCATGCCTGGATGCCTTATCGCCCTATACTTAGGAAGGTTCTAAATGGATGTTACCACTATGCACTTGATGACCAGTGCAGGAAACCTTTGCCATTCCCACCTAGCATTATTTTTCTTTGATAGTTAACTTTGCCATTTCTAGTTAACTCAGCACTTCATATTTCTAACATGTTCCTGTGAAGACTTGTCTGGATATAGTAGTAACTTCCATATAAGCAGAAGTATATCCACAAACTCTTAATAAGATATGATCTGAGGTTGCAGAGATGTTTTTCATCCTAAACATTGATTAACCTGCAATCAAACTGTAATAGTTCCAGAGTACTTGGTAAAAAGAGGAGCGGAAAATCTGAAGTAAGGGTTCCAAAATAATCTTTTATTGAACAACTGAGGTTGCTCAATAAAACTAGTTTTTGGAAGTATGGAGTTTGCTCAATAAAATAGTTTTTTGCAACCATTACTTCAGATTTTCTAGTCTTTTCACTAAATACTCTGGAATTATTACAGTGTACTTGCCTTTATTTCATTTTAATCTGCAATCAAGTCAGTAGTAGTCAGTTACTTAGTGCCACACAACTTCTCAGATAAGTTATCTTTTCCAGGCAGAAGGCAAGCTTCTACCTCTGTATGACTATTTCATTTTCTCTAGCCTACATAGAACCTGGTGCTCCTATCTTTCATTGTCATTAACACTGCTGGTGAGGCCCAGAAGTATTGGATCCCTAAATTACCTCTAGATTGATCCAACATCACCTGCAGTTCCTACCACATGGTTTGCTTGAATTTCTATGGCATTCTTTAAGAAGCCTAATTATCTATTGACTCCCTGTGTTAACATGGTGCTCACTCTGGTCTGGCAGTGAATAAGACCCCAGACTGTTGCCATACTGGTCAGACTTCATGTAACTGGGTAGGGGACAGCTGCTGTGACTACATTACCTAATATACGGATGCACCAAACTGAGTTTCACTGATGTTAAAAAATCCCCCATCTCATTCTTCCTGTAACTTCCTGCTGATGTGAATACCAGTGTGTCTGTATTATGGTAAGGCTTAATTAAAATGAACATAGTATAGTTTTTATTTCTGCCTTTGATCTCTCACCTCCACTGCAAAATTAACATTGCTAACCTTTCTTCCATGCTGACTATAGCTCGTTCTCTTGAACAGGAATAACCATCAATACCTTTTACCCAAATGTACATTATCTGGCTCTAGCTGTCCAGTTGTATCAGATTTTTTTTGTGTGTGCTAGGTGATCTTTTGCCAACTCCATGAGCTCAAGCCTAGTCCTGAAATTTAGGACATAAACCCACTACAGTCTCCTTATGGGGTTTAGATTCAGTGTCTCACTCTTTGCAAATTAATTCTAGGGCCACCTCACCCTGTGACCATAAAGTACATCAAACAATGAAAAATGTGTGGACTCTTGGAGAAGCTGTCTGTATGCTATTTGTTCCACTCCCACTGGTTTTCAAATGCTCTGAGCATGGTCTTGAAGGTAGAGACAAACCTCTCTACCATTCCATAGGTTTGTGGATGATAACTGATAGTCTATAACAGTTTTAGCTCGTAATGCTTGCATGAATGGATATGCTAGCCTGACATAAAATTAGTTTTCCTATGAGCCAGTATTTCTCAGGAAAGCCAATCCTTCTTCCTAGAAGTACATTTGTCACCTTTTCTCCTCATCAGAAGATAGAGCTACCATTTCAGGGTACTTAGTAGTACAGTCTGCCACTATCAAGATATACTTCTTACTAGTTTTGCTTGGGGTACCGATACCTCCCATAATCTAGTCTGTCATTGTCATCACTGTCATTGTGATCCTCTTTCAAATTGTTAAGAGGAAAGTTACCAAAGCAGCTTTGGCTTTGCCTTGTGCCTTGACAACATTTTAGTATTGCTAACATTTTCTGCAGTAATGTTTCATATATTTTTCATTAATGGGTTGAAACAATTTAAGTATAAATTTCCTTTTCATGCACTTTATGCTCACATGGCCTGAAAAAAGGAATATTGTGAGCTATGGCCAGAAGGGCCTGATGGTAGGTCCTTAGGTCTAACAGCTGCTGCACCATTTCTCCTTCTAAACCCATAGAAGTCCATTCTCTGCACAATAACCCATTGCTATGATATACACACCACACTGCTCTTGAGAATCTGGGGTCTTCTTGACTACATCCCTCAAGACCTACGATATGAATTCCAATAGCTTCATTTGACCGAACTCTTTCTTTTGGTACTTCAGAATTCCCCTTCAGAAGGAAATGTAGTATCTTTTGATAATTGTGTCTCAAATTCATGCTTAGCTATTCACTTGAAGTAGCCACAAGACCAGCCTCTTTTGAAGGTGTAGGAACTGGCTTGATCTCTCCAGCAGTGCCTTTCCCATGTGCTTTTCCCTGTGCTTGACTATGTATAATCGTATATATTCAAGGCACAGGTCATCAAAATTATTTCATATTAAACACAGTTGGGATGTCAGCAAACACTGCAGCTGGTTTGCTTCCACACCTCCTTCCTAGCTTCTCTTCAGCAGTGGCATGTTTTCAGACTAGTAGCCAGATTTGGATATTCCCAGGCAAAGTATCAAGTGTTCATTCCCTGATCACAATATCTCCCAACAGTACTCTAACATCCTTTTACCCACTTATAAAACTAACTTTCTTGTTCTGTACTGAAGTTACTGGCACTGTTTTTAAGGTTTTAAGGTTTTAACCTGAATCATTGATAAACTCATTCTTTATACTTTCAGATAATCTAGTCAGTCATTGTTATTGTCATTGTGCTTAAATTTCCTAATGGCAAACATCACCTTACCTGTGAGTAGAGGAGTTCACCTGTCACATCTAGTCCATCTGGTGCTGATTGCAGAAGTTCAAATACCCAAACAAAAACATCATCATCCTCCCCTTATACTGTGAAAATGATTTAATACTAACCTTAGTATCCAGGGGTGAGTTTTCACCCCTGCTATTCATCTGCATCTGGACAAGATCGAGTATCCTCTTTTCATGCGGGCACTGCTCATCTCTTCCCTTCCCGTTCCATTGTCAATTCATGATGATACTTTTTTCTGTGTAATTTTTGTTTCTGTGGCTTTAACTTCTCTCTGCTCTTACTCCATTTGCACCTCAATCTGTTTTATCCTCCTGGCTGGTTTTATCTCCAGGCATCTCAACTCCAGTTCCATGTTGCACAGGTTAAGTTGCATTCTGAGATCATCTAAAACTGTAATGAGTTTTTACTGCAACCTCTGGCTTCAGCTGGTAGCAGGCTGCCTCCATATTCTGTGGCTGAACTTCATTTGCACACAAGGTGGCTCTCATCTCATCCTTCCTCAGATCAGCATACAGTTTCATAGGTAGTTACTAGGCATGCAGTCCATGAGACCAGTATGGAGCCTAGCCCACATTCCCTTTTGCCCCAAAGCACTTTCTGGTTAAGTGACTTGCTCAAAGTTACACAGCGGACAAATGAAAGCTGAGGGAATCGAACCCTGTACCATAGGAAGTAGCTTGTTAACAGCTCATAGCCTTTATCCTCTGCATAGGCTGCCAGGCAGCATGTGGGATCATGTTTTATTTACACTATTTGGTTAGCTGCACTACTGATATATTTATATAAGCTCCAGAACTCCTTTTGCCTGTTTTGTAACTTTCTCTAAAAAATAAAATAACTGTGTACTTCTGCATATTTACCTTATGACGGCAAGGATTACACACATCTCTTGGCAAAAATCTATATCGTGGGCTATGCAAGTCTAACTTACAATATCTATACCAATGTCTCTAGTGAATGTTAGGGACAACCTTAAGCACATATGACAAATGTGCACTGCTGTTTAAGGCTATGAGCAGTACCAGAGACACCCAGTGTTAAGACTGGAGAGCAGAGTTGTGACCATTAGCTTCCCAGGATTTTACTCTCTTCACTCTCAGTTCATTGGATTGTAGTGTCATCTTACTAGCAGTAACTGCACATGGCTTACACTAGTTCACATTCACATACACAATCACATGCAATAATTTCCTTGAGGGACTAAAAATACTGTACTATTACTACTAGCAAAATCATTCTGCAGTTACAGAATGCAAATAATATAAATATATTCATATATATATATATATATATATATATATATATATATAGCTATAGGGATTCACTTTATAAGCTCAAAATCCTGAAAATTTCTGAATCTTGAGCCCATAATGCGGAAGGGCTAAAACATCAAACACCAAGAAGCGCGAAATTCAAAATTGCGACTTCTATACTACACACACACCACACACACATACAAATACACACACCTTCCTCTCCACAACCAAACAACCCAATCCTATGTACAATATGGGGGGGCTGTGCCCCCCTGCACCTCCCACCCTCTACTTAAATATACTAACTCCAAGGGCGCACTAGATACACAAACACACACAACACCACCACACAAGCTACATCCCCTTCGCACACACACACACCACAGTAACAAATCACACTACAGCCCCTACCCAAAACCCTTAAAACATAAATGCTTACCTGAATCAATGAACACAGCGCAACACCAGAACTGCTAATTCAACATCTCCGAAATGCGAGATTTTGAATTTCGTGCTTCTGGGTGTTCACTGTTTTAGCCTTTCCACTTTATGGGCTTGAGATTCTGAAATTCGATATTTCAGGATTTTGAGCATATAAAGGGTTTCCAGCTGTAGATAGAGATATAGATACACACAGACACACAGACACACAGACACACACACACACACACACACACACACACACACAAACACATGCATGCATGAACGCGCGTGCACACACACACACACACACACACACACACACACACACACACAAACACACACACACACACACACACACACACACACACACACACACACACACACACACACACACACACACACACACACACACACACACACACACACACACACACACACACACACACACACACACACACTGTCTCTCACACACACACACACACACACACACACACACACACACACACACACACAAATTTACAAATATGAGCTGACGGAGTTCTTAGAAAGCAGGATGACTTTTTCATTTATATCCATGCAGAAGTTCTTTCAAAGTGTAATCACTACTTCAAGTCTTGTTTAGAGTTCGTCAGTACACAGTGAGAATAAGATTAATTGATGACAGTTATTAGCAGCAAGGGCAACAGTAACTGCTGGCAATCCAGAGGTCTGTCCTGTTATAGAACATCACAGATAAATATTAATTACGCAATGAATTCTTGTATACTGTCCCCTTTTCCCATTTCGCATTGCTACTGTAACTTTTTCACTTTAACTCATCTGAGACTTGGGTATTATTTACGCTTCAAAAGTTTAGTAGTAAATGCAAATTATACAGGCAACAATAGACACACCTTATTCATGCCATTGCTTAATAATCCTTCAGTAAACATTTAAGCTCCCCACTCTGCATGCACTTTAGGGTCTATATTACGTGATCGAACAGTCGAATGTTCAAACAGGTAATAATCGACCCCTAAGTATCAAACTGTCAGAATGTCGAGCGGTTCAATGGAAATCTCCGTACAGTGCGGACATGGAAGTTTTACATTATCTGCACTGTAGTGTGATCTTGGAGTTGGTATATTTAAGTAGTGGGGGGGTGCAGGGGGGCTTTCCCCCCTGCTTAGAGCATTTTAATGGTTTGTTTGGTTGGGGTTTTTTTTGTTTTGGGTTTTTTTTTGCCATTCGACATTACGGAGTTTCGATATTTAGGGGTCGATTATTACGTGTTCGAACATTTGACTGTTCAATCACATAATATATAGACCCCACTTTAGACCTCTGATAAGCCATCATGTGTATTTTTCTTAGGTGATTAGAAAGGTCAAATCTGTCCAAAACTTTAAATGCTTCTAGAAAAATTGTTATGAAGCATCTTTCACATGATCAGAAGTGGAACCTTCCTAATACATGCTATATCAGATACAGAAATTTTGTACATTCATTTTCATCATGTTCCTTGGAGTGAATCACAGCTCACTCTGCCCTGTCAAACAGGTCATCACCTGCTTGGTACATATTGCCCAAGTAATCATATATACGTTGTAGTCAACATTCAACAGGGATGTGGGTCTATAATTTCAGGAAGATATCAGATCCTGTACTGGTTTAATAATAATCAATGAGTACCTTCAGGATGATGATGATGATGGCAGAGGGGAGGAATATGCTTCTCTCCCCTGAAAATTCATCACTTCCAGAAATTTGCTCAGAGGTCCCACATACTGCTGTATCTGTATAACTCTATAGTAAGTCTATTCATATCAGATGCCTTTGCAGTTTTAAAGTACCTAAGGCCTAACCTAATTTATACCTGCTAAGTGGAATTTTAAACTGTCATAGCTACTCTGGGCTAAGTATCTGAAAGGGGAAGGCCTTTAGTAGGATGTCTGTTAGCCCTGAAGTTGTGTCAAGATCTGTGACTTGAGGAGAACCCAGGAAGTGCCGAAAAGCAGAGAATACTTTCTACATGATGGTATACTACCTTCTTCTGTGGTGGTCATCAGATCACTGTAATTATTTTGTTCATCATGGATGCTCGTCCTTTTCAATCATGTTTGCCCCATGGGTTTGTGCTTGTTATTTAAGATTCTGGTGCCCATGTATACCTGAAGCCTTCAGATCCAGTATCTCCCTACAGCTGACTTGTAAAACTCTAATAAATACATGAAAGGTGGTCCTCTTCAATTTGTACTGCCATACGTTTAGGATAAAAAAAAGAGCCCCATCATAGTCCTCCAACCATACCACAGGTGTTTTGCTCAGACCTTCAGCTGTATGCAAATAGCTGTCAGTGTTGTCATACTTAGAGGTAAAACTGCCATGCTATATTTTATTTAAATCACATAAATACTTCGAGTTTGGAGAACAGCCAGTTTTGGAGCTTGGGTAAATCCATGTAGTAGACCTCACCTCAGCCCCCAGATTATTGACACTTTCTTAGCCTCCTGTAGCCAATCCAAAACTGCCAGGCTAAAATGTTATGATAATGTCCTCTTTCCACCTCTCCCTGGAAACGTAACACCAATGGGAGGGATGAAGAGAGAAACACTCCCAACCATCTCTGACTGGGAGTGACTGGAGTGGGAGGCAGAAGTGCTGTGACCCCCCCCCCTCATTGAGGGACAATGACCATCCTGAGGTCACTGCAAACCATTGACTTTGGTCCAGCAACACTGCCAGGATCCAAATGGTTGTGACTAAACATACCCAGCTTCCATTTGCTGAAGGCTTGAAGGGCAAGCTGAAATAAATTTCTTTTTCTCGTTCCGTGTAATCTAGAAAAGGAGGGATGAGAACAATGAAATGTCACCTAGCAATTGTCAGGAATTGCCTTATTTATGCCCTGTAAACATTTGTCAATTTTGGGTCCAGACAGTAAAGATCCCTTGAAAACTGTATCCATAAATGTCACTTTAGTGTCCTCTACTGTGATAGTAAGGTGCCCAATTATGCCATATTAATCTGCCTGTGCAGCTTGTTATGACATTGTAAGTCTCATGAGCCATGTCACTAATGAGTGTTTAAGGCAAGAAAGCCTGACTCATGAGTTTCTGTTTAAATACTCCATCAAACAGGCTTCAATACTATGCAGCATTTCATCAGAAATATCTCAATAAATAAGAGCATTTTCACAACATCAAGAGCACAACAGCCCACTTCCCCAGCCTGTCCAAAACCAGTGACTGTCAGTGTGATGGACAGACAATGACAGAGGTGCAACAGCAGAAACAGATATAACCAGCTGAGCTTTCTTCACCCAGATACCTGAATCTTGTAGGAGCCTAAAAAATCTCTTCAGCCAGGAGATGTGAACAGAGATTGCAGGAGAAGCTTAGTCTTAAGTAGAGCTCATCACAATAGCTAAAGCCTCAGGGTTAGCCGAAACAAACTCCTCCAACACAACAGCACAGGCAGTTGTTCCTGTAGAAACCATTGCTTTTAAGTTTATAAGTTCATAGGATCATAGAAGGTTACTAGACTACTGGCCCTAGAGCCCTTAAAAACCTAGACATATTTATTCCGAGTTGCCCCAGTTGTCGGTGGTTAGTTGATTGAAGATTGCAAAGGTAAGGGTCTATGTTAGTTGATACTGACTTCCTCTGTCCAGGAGGGACATGGGCACCACTCCAGGAGTGAATTTGCAGTCACCCATTCATTGATCTAAGTTGTGTTTGAAGAGGGTCAGGGAGGGCCTCTGTTTCACATGAATTGGAAGCTTGTTCCAGAGAAGTGTTGGTCTCTGGGAGATCTAGCTATCTCTCCAGCATGACCTCTTCATGTCAGAGGCTAGGTTAAGTTTCCTGGAGCGAGTGACCCTCGTTCAGTTTGATTTACAAATGTGTAGCATTTCCATCAGGGCCGGGTCAGAGACTGCCCTGTAAGGCAGGCATGGGTCACCCCTTAGCAACCTGTAGGAGACAGAATACAGTGACAAGGCTTTCAGTCTGTCTGGGTGAGACTTCTTTTGTGTACCCTGTAATTTCTTGGTGAGAAACCTCTGTGGTCTCTCCAGTTGTTGCAGGTATCTGGTGGTATATGCAAAAGGAAGCATTGTACTCAGTTATTGGTCTGATGAGGGCAGAGTATAATTGAATTATCACATCCTTCTTTCTAAATGTGATGCCTTCACTTATAAGATGTGCCACATAGAAGGATTTCCTTACTACTATAGACATGTGATGGTTAAAGTTCAGATTGCTATCAATCTGAGTACCCTGATCACGTACCAATGGGTCTACTCTTAGTGGGGTGTTGTCTATAATGTATTTAGCAGCTTTACCAAAGGGAATAATAATGCATTTTTTTGTATTTAGCTTTAATCCATGGCTTTGGCACCAATCATTTGTCTGCATTAACCCTGCCTGCAGTGTATTAACATCGTTAGGGGACTGAATGATTGCTCACAATTTGCAATCATCAACTAACTTGGTCAGCCACAGGCCATCCAAGTTTGCCTAGACTTCTGAGAAATAAATTCTGAGCAGTAAGGGGCCCGGCACAGAACCCTGTTGTATGCCATTGGTGACTGGTCGTTTGCTAGAGCTGAAGTCACCCACTTTGACATTATGTGTCCTGTCAGTGAGCTAGTGGGTTACCCATCTGGTAATGTAGGGGTTAATTCTCAATTGGGAGAGTTTCTTTATAATACCTGAATGAGGGATTGTGTCAAATGCCTTGGCTAGGTCAAGATAGGTGGTATGCACTGTCTTTCCCTTGTACAGGGCCTTGGTGACTTTCTCGAAGAAGTCAACCATGTTTAACAAGCATGATCTACCTTTAAAAAATCAAAACTAGTTCAGGTACAGAGTTTGGAGAGTGCCTATGTCCTTGTTAATAAAGTCCATAATGATTCTTTCCATGACCTTGCAGACGAAGATAGTCAAGCTTATTGGCCTAGAATACCCAGGGTCGGTTGATGATCCTCCTTTGTGCAGAGGTGTTACTGTTGCTGTCCTCCATTCTGCTAGAACATAGCCAGTTTGCAGGCTGCGGTTAAACAGGAATCCAAGTGGGTCTGCTAAGTCATGTTTTAAGTTGTTTGAAAGGCAACCTGGGATGTTGTCTGGTCATACTGATGCTGTGTTTTTGGCCTTGAAGAGTGCCAAGATGACCTGCTCTCTTGAGAGAGGCTGAAGAATGGTGACAGGCATACTTTGGGGGATGACTGGAGGGGAATGGGGAGTGACGTTTGCTCCAACTCTTGTCAGCTAACAGATTGGCTATTACATCCAGTTAAGTATGGGTGTTGCCATCCACAACCAGTTCAGTGTATAGCTAGGTATTCTCTTTTAGATTTTGGGCATAGTAAAAGAATGCCCTGTGATTATGCTTAGCTAGGGAGGCTATTTTTACTTTATAATTAGCTTTGGAGGACTTGACAAGATCTCTAATTTGTTTAAGCTAGAGAAGGATTTCTTCCTCTGCTGAGCCAGTTCCTTTTTGTTCTTGGACATCAGTTTCTTTTTCTTGTTGTATAGCCTGTTTATACTAAGGGACCACCAGGGTGGCTTGTTTTTTTGGCGAGGCCTGGTTTAATCCAGTCAGGTACAGCCAATTTCTATACAACTGCTTAAGTGGTTATACAGGGCATTGGTGTACACCTCTGCATAGGAGTCCATGTTATCTGCATTCGGGGGGGGGGGGGGTTTGAAACTTCTTATAGCAAGTAATTTGTCTTTGAAACATTCTTAAGCATTTTTGAGCCTGATGGGATATCTGGCCTTATAATTACATCACACAAGACTGATTTAAGGTTTGATCTTACCAGAGAGGACATCACTGGGGGGAGGGGGGGCAATACTCTCCCATGTTAGTGAGTGCTTTGTCCGGGACTAGTTTAGCACACTGAATCTTACCGAATGTTAATGCCTGAGTGTTTCATAGACTTATCTCATCTAAGAAAGGAGTGTTTCTTAAATTAAATAGATCAGTAACAGCTGGGCTTCACTGGAGAAATAGAAGGACAGCAAGAGGAGTATGAGCTTTATGTAGCTGCAGAAGCAACAGAACCAAACGTTGAGGAACTGAGGGCCTTAGCAACAGAACCAAATATTCAATAAATGAAGGCCTTAGCAATGGAACCAAACAATCAAGAGGGCCTTGTTAAGATTTCATTTGGCCTGAAGTTCTAAGAAAAAGGCATAAATCTGTTTTCTACTCCTGTTTAAAATATCCACAAATGTCACAAGATGCTGATTTGTGCTGCATTCATAAGCAGTACACACATTTGTCTTAGCAGCCAACATGAGTAATCTGGTTGCAATAGCTACTGTTATTACAGATTCATAGGTTCATAGGAGATTACTAGGCTAATGGCTTAAGGACCCTTGCCTAGCCAATATAACCTGATTTTGACCAATATATGGCCCCTAGGGGCAAGACTATGGCATGGATTTGTGCCTGTGCACTCAGTATCTTAAAGATTTACCCTGTCCATAAGGGACATAGGCACTACCCCAGGTGGGAATTAGTGATTCCCTATCTATTGATCCAAACTGTGTTTGAAGTGGGCCAGGGGAGGGCTCTGCTTAATGTGAATAGGAAGCCTGTTCCAAAGAAGATGCAATCTCTGAGACACATCTGTCTCTCCAGCACATTTTATTTGAGTTGCTGACTAAGTTTAGATCCATAGATCAGGTGACCCTCATGCTGTTTGACTGGCAGATATAGCAGCTTCATTAGGGCTAGATTTGTGAGTGCTGTATAGGTCAGGCTTAGGTCACCCCTTAATAGTTGGTAGGAGACAGAGTAAATGTATAGGGCTTTTAGTCTATCTGCATAGTTCATGTTGTTACTCCCTGTATTTTCTTTGTGAGGAACCTCTGAGATCACTCCAGCTGCTTTAAGTGCCTAGTAAAGTACATCTCCAATAGCGCACTGTATTCAATTATTGGTCTAATGAGGGCCGAGTACAGTGGGACTATAATTTGCTTGGATCTGAATGCCATACCTTTACCTATAAGTTGTGTCACATAAAAGGATTTCCTCACCACTGTGGACACATGGCAATCAAAGTTCAAGCTACTATCTATCTGTGTGCCTAGATATCTCAAATCAGAGTCCACTCTAAGGAGAGTGTTATTGATGTTGTAATTTGCAGGGGTATTTGACTTCCCAAAGGGTATGATAATGCATTTTTTGCATATAGTTTTAGGCCATTGCTCTGGCACCAATCATTTGTCTGATCTAGACCCTCCTGGAGAATATCTACAACATTAGGGTATTCCATAATTGTCTCCAGCTTGCAGTTGTCAGCAAACTTTGTCATGAGGCCTTCCACAATTTACCAGGACTTTAGAGAAGCATATTCTGAACAGGAGTGGCTCCAGTACTGAGTGCAGTGGCACATCACTAGTAACTGGTTTCTTGCTGGATATGGATTCACCCACTTGAACATGTGTCCTGTCCATGAGCCAACTGGCTATCCATCTGGTGACATATGGATTTATAACCAGTTTTGTGAGTTTATTTATAACAATTGAGTGAGGAATTGTGTCAAATGCCTTGGCCGGGTCAAGGTAGGTAGTATGCAGTGTTTTACCCTCATCCGTGGCCTTAGTAACTTTCTCAGAGAAGTCCACCAGATTCAATAGGCATGAGCTGCCTTGACAAAGCCAAACTGGGTTTGGTCTAGTGTTTGGAGGTCTTCTATGTCATTATTTATCAGGTCCATGATTATTCTTTCCATGGCTTTACATATAAGACTAGTGAAACTTATGAGTCTGTAATTTCCTGGGTCAGTAGATGGTCACCGTTTATGCAGAGGGATGACTGTTGCTGTCCTCCGCTCTGTCAGACAAAGCAGTCTGGAGGCTGTGGTTAAACAGAGATCCAAAGGACCTGATCTGAGCTGTTTAAGAGGCAACCTGGTATATTGTCAGGCCTCATAGAAGCCGTGGTTTAGCTTTAGAGAGCACAGTGGCAAAATGTTCTTTGGTGATAATTGGCAATGGAGTGGTGGAGGGTATTTTTTTAGGGGAGAACTCGGGGTGAAGGATAGGTGAAATCTGAGTTGAATTTGTTGGCCTACAGATTTGCTATGTCTTCCGGCTGAGTATAGGTGATGCCATCTATAACTAGTTCTGCACATTGTTGGATGTTGTCTTTAAGACTGCAGACATAACTGAGCAAAGACATGTTTATCCTTAGCTTTAGAGGCTACTTTTACCTTGAAGTTTGCTTTCAGAGTCTTGACTAGAACCTTGATCGCCTGTTTAGACTAATGAGGGACTTATTTCTCTGTTGTGTATATTCTCTCTAGCTTCTCAAGAGGATTTTCTTTCCTTTGTGTACAACCTATTAATCCTATGGGTCCACCAGGGTGGCTTGTTTTTGTGGTTTGACTTTGGGTTTATTTCAGTCTGGTACTGCCGTTTTTATGCAGTTGTTTATATGGTCATACAGGGTTTTTATATACCTCTGCATAGGTTTCTGTGTTTTCTGAATTTGCGGGAATTTGGAAACTATCTAAGCCATCCCTTAATAGTGTGTAATTTACCTTAAAAAAGTTCTTACATTTATATGGGGTTAGGTGGGGGGCTAGTTTTACCTTTATTTCAAAGGAGACCACTTTATGATCTGATCTTACTAGTGAAGACATAACACTTGGGAGGGGGGGAGCACTCTCCCATATTTCTGAGTACCAGATCTAGGATATTTGTTTCCCTAGTGGGAGTGCAGACTAGCTGCTCAAGGGCATTTGAATTTACAAAGTCAAGAAATCTTTAGGTCTGCGTGTTAGCGATTGTGTATGCCTCTCAATTAACGGAGAGGTAGTTAAAATCACCCATAAGTATGGTATTGGGCTGGATGGTGAATGATTCTAGTAACTTCAGGCATGATGTATGGGTTTCCTGGTTCATGGTGAGGGACCTGTAGCTAGCAAGAATATGGTAGTGGATCTTTCCATGGTTAGTTGGACATGAAGTAACTCAAGCATGTCATATTGTTTTATCAGCCTTGAGGTGTGCTTACCCTTGATGAAGATAGATATACCTCCACCTTTAGCTCCTTCGTGTTCAGTGGGTGTCAGAATGTACGAAAGGCATTATAACTATGTATTTCCAGAGTGCTTTCCGTGGTGATCCATGTTTCAGTAAATGCACAGATCAGCAGGTGAGGAGAGCTTCCAAGGAGTGTAGTTTCTTGTTGAGGCTCCTAGCATTGAGCAGTAACATCTTTAGCCTTGTCTTGAGTAGCTTTTGTTATGTTTGAAGGTTTACCTGTTTGGCAATGCCTAAAAAAGGCACTATGAATCATGATGTTGACAACCAAAATCTACCCAAATGAGTACAATGGGAAAAAAGGATTAAAATCCATTATAGGGCTCACAAAAGGGAAAGGAAACCTTAGCAAGAGAATAAAAGAAGGGAATGCCCTAAAAGAAGGAAGAGGTACCTTTAGAAAAAAAGGAAGACATTTTATAAACTATTATAAATCATGAAATAGAAAGTAGAAAAGGAAGTACAGCCAAACAATTCACCTATGCTGTACTAATGAGGTCATAATAAGTCAGAAACATTATATGTTTACATCTAGTTTGGCTCGGATTTCTTGGCTTGAATTTACTCATAAAAACGTAAAAAGTAAAAATTAAAAATCGTGGGCATTCGGTTGCCATGTAGCTGAAACACTGGTTTGCCCTTAAGGTGTCATTTGCATATGCCCCATGAACCTCATCACAGGAGGTTTAAGTTACTACATAGTAAAGACTGTAACTTATATATATATATATATATATATATATATATATAGATCCATATTGAAATGTTGGCAATCAAAAAGCCATTAAAAAAAAAAAGACTGAAAACCTGGAGAAGTACAAATCTCAAAAACTGCTCTTCTCCTTAAAACTTCTTTTTTGCAGGGGGGGGCAAGGCGAGCTTATATATACCAACTACTAAATCACCAGACCTTGGAGAAAATAATGTATTCTGAGAAATGCCATCTCGGACTTGGTATATACAAGTTCAATCTTTTGTCCATTCAGTCTCCGCTTTCATGACTCGATATTTCAAACGGTTAGTGTCTATAGCTCTACATGTAAATATATTATATGGAAAACCTATGGGACATGCGCATTATCAATCCAACAATGATTGACCGAACCGTCAAAAACCATGAACATCAATCCAAAAAGGATAGAAAACACAAAAGAGGGCAATGTTTTTTCAAGGGTCAGCCCCGTGTAGCCTCCATACTGTCTTCTAATTATATATACCAACTCTGAGATCACACTACAGTGAGTAAAAGGGCATATTTCCTGAACCCCAGTGTACCATAATCTCTCAGTGAAAAAGCTGGTACATTTTGGTGAGCTGAATTTTAATTATGACTTACTCAAACTAAAATGGAGAAAATGAGCACATCGTTCGCTTACAACTCTGAACGCGGTAATGTAGTTATGCCGAATTTGACATTATCGACATTACCTGGATGTCCATCGATGTACTAACAAAGTTTTGAGGGGGCAAGCTCCCCCACACTCCATGCTAACTATATATTCTAACTCAGAGATCACACTACACTGTGGAAAAGGGTACTTTTCCTGATCCCCACTGCACTGAGATCCAATTGTAAACAGTGATGCTCAAAACCTCAAAAGGAAGCTATGAGATGACGTTTCGGAGGCGATGGGATTTCAACTTGCAATTTTAAACTTTTGCACCTTTACCCTTGACCTTATGAATGACAGTAAGCTGACTTTCAAATATTTCATTGCAAACTATATATATAAGGTCTATATTACGTGATCGAATGCTTAGGTGAGCAAACACCTAAACATCGACCACATAATATCGAACCCCACAACAGCAAAAGACGCCGGAAAATGGATCTGTTGGCTACCAAAAAAAAAAAAAAAAAGTTTACAGCCAAATTAAGTGGGGGCTTTGCCTTCCAAAACCCCGTAACTAAATATACCAACTCCGAGATCGCCGTACAG